>NW_026929291.1:0-62500 GCF_032062105.1 Saccostrea cuccullata | reverse complement strand
GAGGTCAAATTCTGACCAACCAGGTAAAAATACCTGTAGAGGGTCATAGTCTGACCAGATCAGATGAAACCTCAAACAGGTGTTTAGCTTTGACCTTGTTAGTACTCGAAGCCTTGACTTAGTGAGTACTCAAAGCCTTGACCTAGCTAGTTCTAAAATCCAGATCTAGATCAAGACCAGGTTAAGCAGATATAGTACCTAGCTCCAAAATGTTGATCAGGAAAAAAGGAACCTCAAAGAAGCCATAGCCTTGACCTAGTTAATATGCATATATTTATTATAATTTTAGGATCCACTCCTTTAGATCTGTTTAAGTTTTATGTTGAGGATCTCAAAGCTAGATTCCATGATGAGAAGAAAATTGTCAAAGAAATCCTCAAGGTAAGAAAAGGAAAATTAGCTAACTTTACCCAGTAGTCAATGTTATTATTTGTAGTTTGATTCTCATGATGTTATTGTTTAGTAATGTTTTTGAGGTAAATCCGTGTCACACTTACCTCACAGTGATTGTTAAAAGTTTAAGTAAAGTTTAAAGTATTTTGTAACAAATTACACAAATAGCAATTAAATTAAAATTGGTTGTCCCTGGTACTTTCCTTTCAGCATCATATTTATAAATATTATACAGCCTACTCCGGATATATTGAAATTCAGGGGACCATGCAAATTATTTCAATATAGCCGTAATTCAATATAAGCGAATCATGAAGCCGCCATTTCCTGAACAAATTAAATTTGTCATCGTTTATCTATAACAGTGAACAGATTACATAGAATATTAGTCCGAAATATCTGATGTTTTCCAGGAGTTCATTGTTAATACTTGTGAACGGAACTAAATGCCAAAATCAGAATTTATCAATAGCACAATGCATCTAATACTCACCAATATTGATGAAAATAAAATATCACTCCACATTTTGTTCCAGTACTTGCAAGATTTTAAAATGCACGAAAGGAAGACAAATCTCAACACAGTGATAAATGGTTTAAATGGATTGTAATTTCAAAGTTATGTTTTTTTCCTAGATCTGTGGGGGTTACTATTAATATTACGTTTAGCTGTTTAGTCTCGATATGTCCGTATTATATACGTGAGCGCAAAGAATTTAACAGTGAAGATTTTTTTTGTAAGAGCACGCCACTTCAATATAACCGTTATGAAATCAACTCATTATCACCTGTGGGGACCGATTAGTGGCTTCAATATAATTGAAATTTCTATATATCCGATTTCAATATAACCATTATTTTAATGCAAAGGATATTAGAGGCAAAAACAGCGGATTTATTTCTCTATTTCAAAATAACTGAAATTTCAAAATAAGCGAGTTCAATATAAGTGGAGTAGGCTGTATAATGCTATGTTGCTGCAGATTTCGTAGTACTTGTAATTTCTGTATAATTTATAAATCACTTCTGACATGTAGATTTATTACTGAACCTGGCTGTTTTGTTTTTACTTTTGTTGTATTGATTCTACAGGAGGAGGGTTTCCTTGTGGAAGTCAGTATGCTGTTTGAAGATTTTGTTATACGGCCGTCTGATTATTTGATGGGAGTTTCATGCTGTGGCTTGGCACTTTATTTTACTTTTGTTCTATTGTTTCTGTAGGAGAAAGGTTTTCTTGTAGAGGTCAGTACCCTGTTTGATTTTGCGGGACAGATCGCCGCAGACAGGAGAGCCAACAGTGTAGATACCAGAAACATCAAACTCACCCATAACAGTGTAAGTATAACACTGGGTAAAAAAAGAAATGACATATAACAAACCTTTACAAAGGAACATCATTCTCACATATAGCAGCTTAAGATAAGTAGACTCGTGGACATTAATGGATACTCACATGTCATAACAGAGCAAAAGGCCTACAAGTATAATACTTGTTTTTAAAAAATCGAATATAACAAACCTTTATACAAGAAGCATCATTCTCACACATGGCAGTTTAAGGTCTTACGCAAGGAAATAGCCAATCAAAATGAATTAGTCAATTAAAGTTCCATAGATATAGAGACATTTTTTTTTTTCTTTTTTCATTTTTGGCATTTTGTTTAAGGCCTACAGTATTAAATTTGGACTTATGTACTAGGAATATCATAACTTTAGCAGAATTATCCCACTGAATTAAAAGGAACTTTTTTTTTCAGGTGTGCATGATGCAACTTCCTGGATGGTGTGTAGGCTGTGTGTCAACATGTGAATCTCACGTGCATTTCAGGGTAGGTAAGTTTACTGTCAATTTTCTTTCTTAAAAGCCGCATAAGGCAATATTTTTTTCTGATTTCAAATTTTTGTTTAAGCAATTAATCTTTATTTTCTTTTTCATGAATTTTCTGCTGAGAGTCTAATAAATTAAATAATTTAATTCAAGCTATATAGTAATATATAGTGAAATTATTTCCTTGTGTGAGACCTTAAGAGGGACAGGTAACTCTCATTTTCACTAAAATTTCTCTGATTTCAGGAGTTATCTCCCCTTGAAAAGATCAATAATGGCGGATAAACAATGCGCATGCAGTCTGGTCGTCAACGGACAGTTTTGACACCCGTATACCCATATTTCTACCAAATACCTCTGAAACCTTTGTTGTGTTCATCACACAGGTAAGAAAAACAAGATTTTTAATTCAAATAATTTAAATGAGCTAAATAATAAAGAATATATCATTTTTACATGTACAGACTCTCTTGTATAAAAAAAATGTCACATTACAATAATTCATTATTCACATGTCCACATTTTCCCCATTTACACAGTTGAAAATAATCAATGCATAATGTACCATAAAAACAATTATTACATGTAAGATAGGTCACAAAATATATTTTAGATACAAATTTTATACATTTGAAATTCATGTACATATCATCAATGCCCCCCCCCCCCCCTCTTCACAGTCTTACAACTTCCTTTTTAATTTTGGATCTGTCGATGATTTACTGTAAGTGTCTTTAGATTTTTTGTCATACAGCTGATATTTTTTAGATCTGTAGAATTTTCTTTGAGATTTATATTTTAACAGTTTTTGTTTCATTTTAATTTAAAGTAGTTTTGTCTATTTTGTTGTTGTTTTAGATGATGGACCACTCTACTTCATTTTACAACAGGTGCCCCTACAGATTCACAAAGTTCCAGTGTTGAGTTTCGATAACCCCTATTCAGTGAGTGTACAACTTTATGTATTCTACTTTCAAAATTTCTACTACTTATAATACATTTTGGATTTGATTTTAAATATGCCCTATTTACAGATTCAAATTTTTGTGTACAGGTATGATATTTGATTCTATCAAGATTACTTTGTCCTAAAGTCAAATTTATACAGTATTTTAACAAACATTTGTCTTTTTTTGTCATGTTTGATTCAAATTCACTAGGCAACGCTGAAGTTTTCCACTTACTTCTTTTCAGTCCACGACAGGAAAAGGAATAGAGTTGACAGGACTTCCCGCACTGTCCCTGGTAGCAGTTTATGAGGGAACCAACTGCAGTAGACATAGCACGCTTCATCAAAGGTAAGTCGCCGGAGTAGTGTTTGTAGCAATTCTCATACTCTGTCCTGCATCAAAGCTTCAGGTCCAAGGCAAATCTTCTCTGCATGGATTCTCTTATGGCCTTGGTTCTTCCTGGAAACATGTGACTGCTGAATGGAGCCTTAGCAGTCTGTTTTCTTTGAGAGTCAAAGAAGTGATGCATAAGTCCTTAAGGTTTTCAATCACATGTCCTTGTTTTTCAGATGCACCAGATGCAGCGGCACTGTCTCCATCACTGCTGAAATGGGATATTACTAGTGGCCGGTCATCACTCTGTAACTCACCAACACACTCTTCTCGTCTCCAATGGTGTTCTCCGGACGAATGGTTGCAGTGCAGTCTTCGTGTCCTGGACAGGTAACTTCCTTCCCTTTGCTTCGTAGGTGTGCGCCTTTCATACATTATTTATTCCCACAGAAAACTGCTACCACGTTCTTCCTCTGGGTTACATTTTTACTTACGGTATACGTCACTAGGATGACAGCTTGGAATGGGGTTTTCCCAATGGCACTGAAGGTGGCATTATTGTACCGAGCATCTCCCTCTGCTCTGATGGGGGTATCCGGAAGTTCACATTTTTCATTAAGTTCATGAATATTATGCCGAATTTTCTTCATACTGTTTTTATTTACATTTGGTAATAATTTTCCCCACTTTGTTGCAGGTCTGTTGCATGTTGGCGGCTGACGCTGGTTCAATATTTGCACCAAACAGCATACCACGCATACTTTCTGTTGTAAGACTGGTACCCAGGTGACCGACAGCCATGGCCACATTCAGCTGTGCAGCTCTTTGTCCCCTGCCAGATCTTCTTACCTCTTTGTAAAGCTTTCCTCGGTGACTGGTATAGTGGCACTAATCTTATATCGGATGGAAAGGATCCATGCCAGGCCTTGTTTTTCCTCCCCATGCTGATTCCAGTCCAGTGGACCATCACAGTCTGGAAACTTCTTTAATTATTCTTTAAATGCAATGTTCCACAATTTAGCAGTCTTTTCTTGGTGAAGTACTTTGTATAATTTTGAATTTGGGTCATCTGACACAGATTCCATGTCCACTGGCTGGACCTCACTTGGCCCGGGTCATAAAAACTTCATCTCGCTGCTTTGGCTCTCGGCATCTATAACTGCAAATGTTCCATTTTTCTGTGTCCGTACAATGTCCTGAAACTTCTCTTTACTTAGTCTTCTTATGGGAACTAGAAGTTTGACTGGGCTGGTGGTCCCTATTTTCTTCTGGCCTTTGTTGTGAGGAATACTTCCTTTTTTGTATTGATGTTGATGCAACCATTTTGGTCCTTTTTTTGGCATGATAATTATTTAACTGTATACTTGTAGACTTTTTCTAAGAATATGCTATTGTATGTGGTGCACATTTTTAAGTATTGTAAACTTTTGTGTTGTTTATTTATTTTAGAGCTGCCAGGACTTTTAAGAGAAACTCCATTCTTTGATGACTGGTGGAAAAGCCTCATCACCCCCCACTGCTTAAGAACCCCTTATCTTAATCACCAGCCATTAATCAGTGATCACTGTTATCAAAGCTCCAAGGTACATTATTGAAGTCTCTTTTGACACCATTTTTTCCAGTCTCGGACTTTGTTTTAGAATTAAGATTTTCACTTTTTTGCTATTAAATTAATTCCTTAAAAATCAGTTAACTTCCTGTTTCTTAGCTAATTAGAGCTCATTAATTAGAATTGAAATTATTTTTTAGCAGATAGCCAAAAACTACAATATTTCAGCTTCCATTTCATTCAATTTTTTTTTCTCAATTATTCACTCATTAATTTTTTTTTAAGTTTTGAAATCAATATACTATAGATGTATTTGTACAGAAAGTTTGCTTAAAATTCAGTAAACTGGTAGGAAGAGTTATCTCCTATTTTTCATCCCTTAAGGACAAAATATAATTTTTTTTGGACTAGCAATGAAAGATAAATAAATAATAGACATTTTCTGCAATTTTCATTTTATTTCATCAACTTTTAATCGTCTTAAAGGTCTTACACAAGGAAATAGCCAATCAAAATGAACTTTTTCAATTAAAGTTCATTAATAATTTTATATAGAGAAATTTTTTTTGCTTTTTTCGTTTTTGGCATTTTGTTTGAGGCCTACAGTATTAAATTTGGACTCATGTACTAGGAATATCATAACTTTAGCAGAATTATCCCACTGAATTAAAAGGAACTCTTTTTTCAGGTGTGCATGATGCAACTTCCTGGATGGTGTGTAGGCTGTTTGTCAACATGTGAATCTCACGTGCATTTCAGGGTAGGTAAGTTTACTGTCAATTTTCTTTCTTAAAAGCCGCATAAGGCATATTTTTTCTTACTCAAATTTTTGTTTAAGCATTGATCTTTATTTACCCTTTCATGAATTTTCTGCTTCTAGTCTAATAAATTAAATAATTTAATTCAAGCTATATAGTAATATATAGTGAAATTATTTCCTTGTGTGAGACCTTAAGTATACCTATTGTAGGCCTTCAGCAAACACACATAATATTGTGCAGAGCTCAAGTCTGCAAGTATAATACCTGCTTATACATACCTTAGATTAAAAAAAAACACGGATAGCAAGGAACCATCAAAGTTACTTCAGCATTGGAGTATAATGCTGTCAAATAACAATGTAATAACAAGATTCACATATAACATCCGAAGTATGAAACTTAACAAGATAAATATCAACATGCATGAAACAGTCGAAGAAGGGTTCAGGGGGGGGGGTGACCTTATGAGCTTATGCTATACCGTCGGCATTAGCGTCAACGTCCAAGTCAAATTTTTAGGAGCAGGTCCATTGCACTTGCTTCAGATGCTGGATGTGACCTACATTTTCCAGATGAGTGACCAGGTTAAAGTTTTTGGAGCAGATCCATTCCCAAATAATTAAAAGCCCCACCTGGACCAAACTTTTATGGATGATGCATCTAGAGATGTACACTACCAGACTTGCTTCAGATGCTGGATGTGACGTACATTTTCCAAATGAGTGACCAGGTTAAAGTTTTTGGAGCAGGTCTTGCTTACAAATGGAAATATCGGCAATTTTTTAAGATGAAAAATACATACTTTATTAGGATGGGCGATTCTTTTTAGTAATTCACTGATATAAAAAAAATGTAATGTGGTTTAAATCTACATGTTGGGTACATTTAGATTTTTTATTTAGACTTGTCATGTGATGTCGACGTCACATGACTTTGGCAATTATACTTAGAGTTTTTGCATCTATTAATTTCAATATTGCAAGGGCATAATCAAGTTAAAAATCTTTGTTTATTTTATAATCCTTTCCAACACTCTATGTAGTTTGTGAAAAGTGCTGCGAACCTATATAGATTCCCTAATTGGTAAAATTTTATTTGTTGGACGGCAGGTTGAATATTTTGCTGGTCAACTACATTAAATATAGCTATAATTAATTTATTTGCAAGATTTCAAGAGGTTCGCATTTTCAAATATCTTAATGCTTATTGAGTTTATGTGTAAAATTTTGACAAGATACATTGAGGGTATGCCCTTGCAATAAATCAATCAATTACTTTTTCAATGAATCTGCATACATACACACGACAGTATCGCTTGTCTGAGAATGCACGTACATTTTAAATAAAATACTAAAATAGACATCACATCCAAGTTAACAGCTTTTTATTTTACTGCAAATAATATTTTATTTGTTTTTCATTGTACAAAATGTGACTTGATCAGGTGTGCAAACTGTTTTTTACGGATGACACATTGATGCATTGCGATCGATGCAATATACTTTGTGTGGGAAACAAACGACAAAACTATGTAATTTAAAATTTGTTCAGAACTTCCAGCTGTTTGAATAGCAAATAATTTCATTTTATGGTATTTTGAAGACTTTATATTATATGTGACGTCAAAACATTTTTTTCCTTACTGTAACCTTAACTGTGCTGCGTAGCCCTTCCTGGACCAAACTTGCATGGATGATGCATCTAGGGATGAACAATACCAGACTTGCTTCAGATACTGGATGTGGCCTACATTTTCCAGATGAGTGACCAGGTTAAAGTTTTTGCAGCAAGTCCATCCTAATTAACTATAAGCCTTACCTAGACCAAACTTGCATGGATGATGCATCTAAGGATGAACAATCAATACTTGTTTCAGTTGCTGGACCCTACATTTTCCATGTTAAGGTTAAAGTTTTTGGAACTAAGTTTTTAAGACCTATTTAAATAGAAAAATTGTTGCAAGAAAATATATTTTTTGCATTACTTAGACTGATTATATTCGCCAAGGTGAGCTTCGTAATCTTTTATTACCTAATATGTTAACATTCTAAGTTTCTAAAAGAAAAATCAGTATATTTTTTAGACTTGTTTCTGTGTATTTTTTAAAAAAATAATGTCTATATCAAGTATCTCATGTATGTACTTGTTTATATTTTTATACCCTGAAGGTGAGGGGTATACTGTTTTACCCTTGTGTGTCTGTCTGTCTGTCTAGCTGTCTGTGTGTACGTGAAACACATTTTCGTCACAGTTTTCGCAGCAACTACTCAATGTAGATGCTTGAAATTTTAACACATTCTTCTCTTAGGCATGCCATATGGCAGGATACATTTTTGCTCAAATGCGATGTCAACTTTCTGTTTGTGCATCTGTCCGTTTCATACATAACAAATTTTCGCCACAATTTCGTCAGCAACTACTCATTGTTGATGCTTCAAATTTTAAGACAATCTTCTCTGTGGCATGCCATATGGTGGGATACATGTACATTTTTGTTTAAATCCGATGTCAACTTCCTATTGGTCTGTGCATCTGTCCGTTTCATACATTACAAATTTTCGTCACAGTTTCGTCAGCAACTACTCAATGTAGATGCTTGAAATTTTAACACATTCTTCTCTTAGCCATGCCATATGGTGAGATACATTTTTGCTCAAATGCAATGTCAACTTTCTGTTTGTCTGTGCATCTGTCTGTTTCATACATTACAAATTTTCGTCACAGTTTTCTCAGCAACTACTCATCATAGATGCTTGAAATTTTAACACAATCTTCTCTGAGGCATGCCATATGATGGAATACATTTTTGTTTAAATCCGATATCAACTTCCTGTTTGTCTGTGCATTGTCCATTTCATACATGACAAATCTTCGTAGCAGTTTTCTCATTAGCTTTTCATAGCAGATGCTTGAAATTTTATTACCGTCTTTGTTGATGCATGCCATATGGTGGGATTAATTTTCATATGAATCTGATGTCAACTTCATCTGCCTGTAATTGAACTTGTGTAAACAGTTTATTAACATGATCATAGTGCTTTTTTACATGAGAGCGGGGGTATTACTAGTGAGCATTGGCTCACAGATTTCTGTTTGCTATTTGTCATGAGTTCTTTTTGGATTTTGTAGAGTTGAGAAGGAAAAACAACATAAATCAGAAATAACAAATAAGTTTATTAACACAAATAAAAAAAAATATATTCATTGACAATTACTCTCACTCACGCTCACATACCAGCTCACACACGGGAAATGAAAATAGATATGAACAGTTAACTCAGCTTAAACCACTTCTGATACTTTACATAATAATAAACTTGAATATTACTTGCTACAATGCTGAGTTAATAATTAAAAATCAGATTTTAAATCAAAAAGCTAAAATTCACCAACTTAATTCAGTCTTTTCAATTAACATTTCGAAAAAGCTCAATTAACTTAAAAAAAAATAATATCTTTTCAAAAATTCAAATGTAAACATGTTCTGTTATTTACTACTGAAAGTTACTCAAAATTCTGGTTCACAAAACAGGTCAGCGACACGTGTCCCTAGAAAATGCACCACAGCACTCACGCCATACAGATAACGTCAACGTCACACCAAGTTCTGTGGTCTACAAAGTGGTCTACAAAATAGTAGTTCCTAACTCGCAGAGCCCCGGTTCTTAGCCTCCCGCTCCAGTTATCCTACCACGCCCTTAACAGTGTCGACCTTGGATAAGACACAAGTGGCCCTCCATACACACTTGTCAATAAGCCTCCAACCTCGTCAAACGACCCTCAGTATGCCCATACATCAAAAAATTGTCTCCAAGCCCCTTGCGCACTGAAAGTAATTTATATTTACAAACACCTAACCTAAAATACAACTGAAACCGGAAATTTATAACTGCAAACTCACTATTCATAATATTCGAACACTCTTACTGGCTAGAACTGCACAAACATGCTGCAATAATCCTCCTGGCAAGTTATATGGCTACCCGTTAACATTACAGTGCTATATCTCACTGAAAATATTTGCCACTTGTATAAATCATTCAGGGGAAAACAGCAAACGAGGCACACCTCAGGCTGGTCACGCTACTGGACACCAGACTAGATCTGACCACCCCGACAAAACCGGTCCCTTTATATACTCGTGGCAAAACAGACTCAAATGTATGGAACCCCATTCGAACAAAATTAAAATAATATATACAACAAAAAATCAACTTCTTCACACTATTATATTACAAGAAATGTTGTTTGGTTTTTTTTTTAGTTAAAAGAGAAAGCTGAGGCTCAAGAAAAAGAAAGACTGAAAGAAGAAGCTTGAAAGGTGAGCACTCTCTATCTGAACATCAATCTCAGTGTCTGGAAATCTCAGATATCTGGAAACCTGAGATATCTCAAAATCGCAGATATCTCAAAAATAGCTTTTGGTGCCATTGAGTTGCTTCTTTTGATTTCAGTATAATGGTGCATCCAGAGAATTGACAATAATGTTTACAAAATCTCATTTGACTGTAATTTTTTTGCTATAAATTTTGGAAAGATGCAAATTTAGAGATTTATCCAAAAAAAAAAATATATAGAGAAGTATTAGCAATTTTATAATGTCAAGAGAGATTGCCATAGCAACCTATATAGACTGAATTCTTATGGATATTCAATTTTAGCCATCTCAGAACCCATGCTGATAATGCCAAAATTGATTTCTCACAGAATTCTGCTTATACAGTAAAACGCTGGCATAATGAGATATAATTTGGATTGAAGAATTCAAAGAGAAGTTCCATCATTTAACCTTTATAAAGGTTACAAAGGGGACCCTATATTTTTTTCAGTATATTTTGTAAGTGCAAAGAACAAAGTTTCCAATGATACCAAGGATTTGTCTGAAATTACAATAGGTAAGTAGAGGGCCTAAGATTTGTATTGAGTTCTATGGGAAATGAATTGGTACTATTTTCCCTATAGAGAACCCCATTTTGAAATGTCATGTGACTTTAAAGACACAAATTGTTACTTTAGCTATCCTAGTCAGAGAGTTTTAGTAAACTAAGAATAATGCAAGATATTTTTGAGATCCTGGGGGAGAAATTAGCCTCAAAAAGTGAAAATGTGGGGGGTTGCAGGCTTTGGACAGGGGGGAGGGATAGAAATGGGTATGGGAAGATGAGGGTAAATTGGCCGGAGGAGGGCAGTACAGTCGAGAGGGTGCATCGGGTAGCTCTTATGGTAGAGAAGAGACAGACTAGGTCGCAGTTTGCAGTTGCAGGCCTGGAGGTCAGTCATCTCTACCATAAGAAGTTATGCATCAACCTGATGCACCTTTCTCTTGAGCCGCATGGAACTAACCAGGAGAAGATCCACTGCAAGGACCAGGGGTTTTGTTGTGGGGCTCACCACCCTAGATGCATTTTTTAAAGTAATTTAAAATATATTTTTTTTAAATATTAACTTGTTAATTTCCTGTTTTCGAATAATTGTGTTCAGGGGGCTTTCTTTTATTACCTCGGGCTCGAGATTCAGCTAACATCATGTTTTTCTTGTATTTTACTTCTTCTTGATGTTTTTCGTAAAGTTTATATAATTTCTTACGTTTAATTACCCTTTTTGTTTTATACGATTGAGTTTTCTGAGGCGATTTATTTAATCTATGCTCATTTTGTATTTCATTCAGAGTTTGGTCCACTTGGCCACCAGTTGGCTTCGGAGCGAGCTGCCCGGACCGTGATTTGATGAGTGAACTGCACTGTGCGCCCGACCAGCAAAGTTTCTTGTGAAAGTAACATTTCGAGGCAGGGATCGCCGCGGAGTTCTGTTGAAGCTTTCGACCTTTTGCGAGTTGGTGTTTTTGATCGTCCTGTCCAGTACAGCTGGAGACAACCTCTTAGAGATGCAGGCATGGAGCCTTGCCTCATTTTCCGCGGAAGACGGTATTGTAAAACCTTGACCTAAATAAGAACTCTTGCTAACCCAGTTATTTTTTACTTTCCCTTTGCACACCAGAGAGTGTTTTCTGCATGATGCATGATCTCCCATGTAACATTTCACTATTGCATGTTTGGCATATGAGAGCTTGTTTTTTAATTTATCTGCATCTCCAGCATATACTGCATGAGCTTGATTAATCTCAGCTGTACATCTGTCAACAGCATCTAGGGCAAAATTATGCAAAAGTTTGGTTTTTTCTGCTTTAGTTCTCTTTGGCATGACCTCTAAAAGTTTCTGATCTTTTTTAATTGCCTTTCTGATTGACTCGGACAAGTGTCGAGTGTCAATATAGTGAACTGGGATATTTTGTAGTAGACCGTCCTTATAGAGGGAATCTGCAGCTCGACCGGCAGAGCTGTCCGGGTCAGTGGTTACCTCCCTTACCTCAAGCCCATCTTTGCAGAGGAGTTCCGCCATTCCCTCCCAAGTGAACTCATCCCCGGTATGGTGCATTGGTAGATTTGCCCCACACACCCCAGGACTGCAGTGGTGATTAGCAGTACCCTCATCCAGTAAGTGTCCATGCTTTGAACAAATTTTATTTTTAGTAACCATTTTAATTATCTTATGTTTTGAAGTAACATTTTCAGCGAATGAGTACACAGTCTGTGTCGCCGGCTGGAAGGGTGTCTCACCAACCCCCGAGTACAGGGGGTTATTGTAAATGCCATCGCACTGTACGGGGATGGCATGTGGGGAGTCACTTCCCCTTAGAGTGTTGACATCCACCAGCTGGCGACACCGGTTACTCACGTCAGCCTCATTAAGGTTTTCAATAATTGGCATAATTTTGTTTGATGTCTTTTGTAGAGACTTTCGCGTAGGAGGGGGAGTGTTGGTAGAAGAAAGAATTTTCCTCATCCCATCATTGCCTATAGGGGTTTGACTGAGGCCAACTTGAAGCCCATAGTTAACAGTGGCAGCTTTCCTACCCCGGGATTTGGTCTCTACCTCCTCATACAGATTGTACCGCCTTGATACATATAGACACTTAGTACATCGAAGGCCCATCCGGCTTCCCAGACAACGCCTCTCTTCTGATGCCAGATCCCAATCAAGCGGTCCATCGCACCTCGGACTCCCTTGCTGGTGGAGAGAAATCACCTCATTCCACATCTCGGCTGTTTTCCCATGGTGTAGCAGTCGATGGGAATTTTGATTGGCCAATCTAGGTAAATATACCATTTTTCATTTGTTTGAGACAGATGACAGTACATGTATACAGTGCATGAGAGCACATATTAGAGTTACTTCCCTTAGACAATCTAACAAGACATAGGAAAGAACGAGTAACATCATATTACTTTAAAATGTGAAAAAATAAACAATCAAATTTCTTTTCATCTCAAATCATTAATTGATATCTAAACTATACGATTCAACAAATTTTACCGCTGAAATCATCGAATATACAAAGAACAAAACTATACAATGTGGTAGGGGTCAGCCGACATCGGCGATTTTCTATAGTAAATGGAGAACGGTGATTCATTTCAAAGCCTTTGTTTACTATGAGCCTAACGTTGTGCAAACTTGTGCGAATGACAAAAGACGCATATTACATTTATAAAACTTGTGTGAAAGTATGAAATTTGCACACGATTAGGCTCGTACTTAAAATATTAAAAATGTATAAAAAGTACAATGTTTTTCCTATAGCAAGTGAGAGCTATTTACCTGTATGACCCATGTTGAACCCAAGTGTGGAATAAATTATCGAAAATACTGATAGTCACGTGAGTTCTACCCAGGAAAACATTCCTAAAAAGTTCTCACTGTAATACATAGGCAGGTTTTGTTTCAGTAAGTCAAAGTCGTGCCGCTTAGAGATGTTTTTATGTATTTGTTTTTAAGAACACGGGAGGGAAAGGAGATTTAAGTGTCGTTCATAAAGTGTCAAACATTTTTAACCTTAATGCAAGACGATGAAACAGGTATTGAAAACCACCTATAACACTCCTTTTTAATTTCAAATTCAATGAAACTATTATTGTAATTTTTCAAATGCAAGAGTACCAATTTCTTAGTTTAATCATTTTAGATACAGGCAACTACACAACTTCATTCCATATTTTTAAAAACAGGTTTGTCGTAAGAAATATCATTCCGCAAACGCGCCCGACTGTGATCCACCATCAGATTGTTCAAGTATCGATTTAAATATCTATTCCCTTGATTTACATAAAGGAAACTAAAAGAAGGTTCGGTACGACTTTTCCGGATTTATAGGGTATCCATAGGCCTTTCAAAATATTCAATTGTTTCAAATCCATGCTAATTTAAGTGGCGCTTTACATGCTTTTTGATTAGAAATATCTACTAGTATCTAACTATTACCAATAGAGAACGATTTGGTAATATATTCTGAAGTAAAATGGCACATAAAAAGGGCCCATTTAGTATTGCTTAAGTGCACTTGTCCTTTTAACATCATATTACTTTAATTCTTTGAAACGAATGCTTCTGATTTCTTTTCTTATGTACCTATATGACTTTCAACTGCATGTATTACATTTTACTTTGCATGTATTTACATGTATTTACATGTAATAGTATGTAATATGTATCCCACCCTAGTAAGGTCAAATTTTCCCATATTTAGTCAGGCCAAAATAAAAAATACTCTTGTTTCCTGTCACCCGACCTACCCTACATTTTACCCTCCGACCCTAAAAGTTTTTATCACATTTTCATTTTTTGGGTGACTATTTTCCTGAAATACTAAAGTCGACCAACAATATTATGAGAAAGTATAGAAAAGCAGAACTAATGCATCACAAGTGTACAGGATAACTTTACTTTATAAATCTTGTAAACAAACTTGCTCTGTAAACTGTTAACAAATCATTCTCTTGTTATTACATGCTATATCATGTATATGTTCTGCATTCATTGAGTTTTGGAAATAAAATTTTTTCTCAAAATAAAATTTTTTCCGTACCTACCTACCCTAATTTTTAGCTCACCTCGACGAAGTCGAGATGAGCTTATGCTATACCCCCGGCATTGGCGTCGGCGTCGGTGTCGGCATTAGCATCGGCGTCCCAGGTTAAAGTTTTAGGAGCAAGTCCATTCCCAAGTAACTATAAGCCCTACCTGAACCAAACTTGCATGGATGATGCATCTAGGGATGTACACTACCAGACTTGCTTTGGATGTTGGATCTGACCTACATTTTCTAGATGAGTGACCAGGTTAAAGTTTTTAGAGCAGGTTAAAGTTTTTGGAGCAGGTCCATTCCTAAGTAACTATAAGCCCTAGCTAAACCAAACTTGCTTGGATGATGCATTTAGGGATGTACACTACCAGACTTGCTTCGGATGCTGGATCTGACCTACATTTTCCAGATGAGTGACCAGGTTAAAGTTTTTGGAGCAGGTCCATTCCACAGGAATTATAAGCCCTATTTTGACCAAACTTGCTTGGATGATGCATCTAGAGATGGACACTACCAGAATTGCTTAGGATGCTGGATCTCACCTACATTTTCATTCCCAAGTAACTATAAGCCCTACCTGAACCAAACTTGCATGGATGATGTATCTAGGGATGGACACTACCAGACTTGCTTCGGATGCTGAATCTGACCTACATTTTCATTCCCAAGTAACTATAAGCCCTAGCTAAACCAAACTTGCATGGATGATGTATCTAGAGATGGACACTACCAGACTTGCTTCGGATGCTGAATCTGACCTACATTTTCATTCCTAAGTAACTATAAGCCCTAGCTAAACCAAACTTGCATGGATGATGTATCTAGGGATGGACACTACCAGACTTGCTTCGGATACTGGATCTGACCTACATTTTCATTCCTAAGTAACTATAAGCCCTAGCTTAACCAAACTTGCATGGATGATGTATCTAGGGATGGACACTACCAGACTTGCTTCGGATGCTGGATCTGACCTACATTTTCATTCCTAAGTAACTATAAGCCCTAGCTAAACCAAACTTGCATGGATATTGAATCTAGGGATGGACACTACCAGACTTGCTTCTGATGCTGAATCTGACCTACATTTTCATTCCTAAGTAACTATAAGCCCTAGCTAAACCAAACTTGCATGGATGATGTATCTAGGGATGGACACTACCAGACTTGCTTCGGATGCTGAATCTGACCTACATTTTCATTCCTAAGTAACTATAAGCCCTAGCTAAACCAAACTTGCAGGGATGATGCAGCTAAGGATGGACACTATCAGACTTGCTTCAGATGCTGGATCTGACCTATATTTTCCATACAAGAGGCCAGGTTAAAGTTTTGGATGAATTTGAAGTCCTTGATATCTGCAGTATTAACAGTTATGAATATTTATTTACACTATACATGTTTTTCACGCTACACGCGTAGAAATGTGTATATGCCATGTAAGGGGTTAAACACAACTTGCAAGAATATTGTTGTTGGGATGAATACTAAATATTAAGAAAATATGATGTGAGATTTGCATTACTTAAACTGATAACATTCGTCGAGATGAGCTTCGTAATCTTTGATTACCTATGTTTTTGGTCAGGGGACAGGAAACAAGAGTATTTTTTCTTTTGGCCTCATGTAAAAGGTAAGCAAGACTTGATTTGTTAGAATTTTTATGAACTATTGCTCAATTATAAATGTTTTATACAAAATTTTACTTACTGTTCTGATTCATTTGTATTTAGGCACTTTGGATGGCTTTCAACTTTCAGTCTCCTCAGCCTAAGGAGATGGTGGCACATGGGCTGCACGAGCATTTCCTGTCCTTCCGCAGCTATAGGAGTTTCCGAAACCATCTGATGCAATTGCTGGGACAGTCTGTTGTACCGTGCAGGTAAAATTTTCACATCATTAATTTTCATTCTCTTATTATGGGGCACATTTTGAGGTTTGAAACCATAGTTATGACCCTTTTTGAACTTTGGCATGGTTTTAATTCTCCTTGTTTAAACTTCAAATTCCCAAAAAAATGATAAATGGTCAGTGCTGTTTAAGGCTTCAGAGACTGAACTGTTATGTGTTATCAAAATTTGGGGTTTTCTCTAGCCTATGTTAATTATAAACAAAGAAGATGGGGGGCACCTGCTATATCTCCAAATTACATTAGATAGAGGGGAGGTGAAACTTTTCGCACATACTTAATCAGCAGGAAGGACCAGATAAGGATCATGTAGTATACTAGAAACATTAATGAATAACTCTTCATTATCATCAAAAAGTTTTGCTAATTAGTCTATTTGAAATCTTGAAATTTTGACTTATTTGCTAGATTTGCATTAAATTCTGCAGCTATTTTCAAATTCTGGGTGGAATCCACCCTTATGAAAAAATTGACTCATTTGTGATATTTTCTCATTTTATTTTCAATAAACAGCAGAATCATGGCAATTTATCAATATTTTATTCATTACAGTCACCCATAAATCCAAATATGATCACAAGTCTGAAAGTCATTCACTCAGTCTAACACGGTTGGCCGCAGTAGGGTGTCATCAGTTCAGAAGGTCACAGTATCCAAGACGCTGAGGTTGCAGGACTCAAATTTCATTCATGTACTCGGGTAAGTGTAAAGTCTTTAAAAATTACTAAATTGACTAATTCCAAGGTAGGTAACAATATGAGTATAGGAATGAGAGTACCATATCCCAGGACGTGCACATGGCTTTATTTGTGGCACAATGTAGATTCAAGGATTAAATAGGTAGGCGTTATCTGATTGGCTGAATTCAGGTACTAAGTAATTAACTTAATATTGTAAAAATATTAATGTTTAAAATAAATGATGGAATGAGGAAATATTATAGAAAGTATAGAAAAGCCAGGGGAAGTTTTAGGAGTGGGGGTTGAAATTACACCACCCTACCCTTAGGGTCAAATACTGGAATTCTTTGCACTTTTCTGTTTTATTTTTAAGGAAGATACCATAACTTAGCATTTTAATTTTTAGAGAAAAAGAAAATCTTAAAACTTTAGATTGAAACTTAAGGCAGATAACAAAAATAATGAAATGCAGAATGTTGACAGATTTTGAGATGTGACGTTAACACTGAGATTTTGAGATGTGACAGTTAACACTGACATTTTGAGATGTGACAGTTAACACTGAGATTTTGAGATATGACATTTTGAGATGTGACAGTTAACACTGAGATTTTGAGATATGACATTTTGAGATGTGACAGTTAACACTGAGATTTTGAGATATGACATTTTGAGATGTGACAGTTAACACTGAGATTTTGAGATGTGACAGTTAACACTGAGATTTTGAGATGTGATAGTTAACACTGCGTTTTTGGTTTCAGATTAAAGACAAGCTTGAGAGAGAGTTGGTGTTTGAGGCGATCACGCTGGAGTCGGAGCGGATCCTACTTTTTAAGGAGTACCAGGCCTTGCTGGAGGACACCTGTAGTCACCACCACGCCAAGAGAAAGAAACGCAAACAGAAACATAAACGATCCCGATCCAGATCTGTAAGTAATCACACTGTGTTAGATCTAAGATCAGTAAGTAATCACACTGTGTTAGATCCAGATCTGTAAGTAATCACACTGTGTTAGATCCAGATCTGTAAGTAATCACACTGTGTTAGATCTAAGATCAGTAAGTAATCACATTGTGTTAGATCCAGATAAACACAAACACAAATGATCACGATCTGTATGTACCCTCACTAATAACTAGTTAACTTGACAGACAACTGATTACTTAAAAGATAACTTATTGATAACTTGATCATCAGACAAACAGTACTCTTGGAAATAACTACCGGTAAGTCTAAAATAGATACAGTATGATCCTAAAAAATTAATTGATCAGAGAGACATACACTGTATTTCTTTGACCCTCTAAGTCATAAGTTAGTACGATCTCGTATAAAGCTGACTAGAATTCCCATTGATACCATGGTATAACTTCCTTACATAAAATATTCCTTTCTCCTCCATGGCACTTTTATGGACCTTGATATTGAATACTGTTCTTTATCTACATAATCTTATTCTAGCAGGTAGATAAATTATAGTAGAACTGCCATTGACAATGTACGATTGGATTACTTTCAGACAGTACAGTGTTGGTTTTGAGGTGATGTGTGTGTCCGAAAATGTGCCCGGGGCACCAGGCCAATTCAAGAGAACCAGTTCAGGAGATTACAGGTAAACTTACCAAGACCAAGCCAAGCTTAAAGCAATATGAGCTGCATGTTTGACATCGGAAAAAAAATGTTGCAAATATGTAATTAACTATTTCAATGACAGAAAAATAGAACATTTATAAACTTCTGTTGTTCATATTTGCTATGAAAGAACTTTTTATACGCATTGATTGAAGCAACATTGAATTATTGTCGTCCTGTACAATAATGATTTCTTATATAATACTGTATATTCAGCTGTACAGAAATATTTCTTCCAAAACATTTTAAAACTTTATTTTGGTTTTATTGATCACAAGGGCTTACATTACTTACAAATTAATCATAATAACACATTTTACCAGCAAAATAAAATTCTCAAAAATGCAGCTCATATTGCTTTAAGATAATTCAAGTAAATGTGACAAAATAAACCTCTCAAGAAACAGCCCACTGGCTTACTGGAGGGGTAGTAAGATTGATCCGTCATGTATGTGATAACATATTTTCTGTAGAAGGAATAGTCATGAACTTTTTCAGCATAGTTTGATTGGGCTGTATGAAATCTTTTGTATACTCTGTGAAAATAGTTTGGGTTTGATACCATTAAGAAATTGGTTCATTAAATGGGAAGGTCATAATCATGTTTTAAAAATATCATCATTGTAAGCCATAATATTCTGAGGTCAGCTCACAGCATATGGCTTTCTGATGATGTTATACAATCTCTGTTTACAGGAAAGGTTACTGTATTATACAGTTTGAGAGAATCTCTGGAGGGATCTATGATAATGTTATACAATCTTGGGAGGGATCTATGATAATGTTATACAATCTTGGGAGGGATCTATGATAATGTTATACAATCTTGGGAGGGATCTATGATAATGTTATACAATCTTGGGAGGGATCTATGATAATGTTTTACAATCTTGGGAGGGATCTATGATAATGTTATACAATCTCTGGAGGGATCTATGATAATGTTATACAATCTCAGGAGGGATCTATGATAATGTTATACAATCTCAGGAGGGATCTATGATAATGTTATACAATCTCTGGAGGGATCTATGATATTGTTATACAATCTCTGGAGGGATCTATGATATTGTTATACAATCTCTAGAGGGATCTATGATATTGTTATACAATCTCTGGAGGGATCTATGATATTGTTATACAATCTCTGGAGGGATTTATGTTAATGTTATACAATCTTGGGAGGGATCTATGATAATGTTATACAATCTTGGGAGGGATCTATGATAATGTTATACAATCTTGGGAGGGATCTATGATAATGTTATACAATCTTGGGAGGGATCTATGATAATGTTTTACAATCTTGGGAGGGATCTATGATAATGTTATACAATCTCTGGAGGGATCTATGATAATGTTATACAATTTCTGTTGACAGGAATGGTTACTGTGTTCTACAGTTAGACAGAATCTCTGGAGGGATCTATAACATCATGCCCAGTACCTTCCTACCCGGCCAGGAGGGACCGTTCTTCTTAGACATCAGCAGCTCTAGCCCTGTAACAGTAGCACAGATATAGTAGAACCAATGTGAGAAAATAGGATGGGGGACATCAGCAGCTCTAGTCCTTTAACTGTCACCCAGATACAGTAGAACCAACATTAATGGAGGGACATCAGCAGCTCTAGTCCTTTAACTGTTGCACACATACAGTAGAACTAATGTGAGAAAAAGAGATGGGGGATATCTAGTTGAACAAGTGTGAATTTGTACTTTATAAAATGGATGGATATCAATAGCCTCCAACTCAGAGGACTCTTGTCATTGTGTGTTATATTTAGTAGATACACTGTACGGTAGAACTAATGTGAATGAGCAGGCTGTATTCAGCAGTCTTCATGACATGGGGGAAACTAGGATTTCAGTTATGCATCATTTGTTGTCCCCCGCTTTCGTGAAAGTAAGGGGACATTAAATCTCATTCGTCTGTCCGTCAGTCTGTCCGTCCGTCACAAAAACTTTAACCTTGCCCATAACTTTTGATTTAGTGGAGCTATGATTTTCATATTTCACAAGTGTATTCTTTGTGACAAGACCTTTCTTTGGGTACCACAAAAATTTGACCTTTTGACCTTGACCTTGGAGTTTGATCAACTTTTACTAAAAAATTCCAAACTTTAACTTTTGAATGTTAGGTACATTGTACTAGGACTTTCATATTTCACATAATTATTCTTTGTGACAAGACCTTTCATTGGATATCAACAACTTTGACCTTTTGACCTTGACCTTGGAAATTTACGTACTTATGAAAAAACTATAACCTTGACCATAATTTTTGAACGGTAAGGGCTATGATTTTTATACTTGACATATATTATTCTTGTTTGTTATCAGTTTGCCTGAAACAGAGAGAGAGCAATATATGTGTTGACTCTTTTATACATGTATAAGTGATTAGTGGATAGGGTTGGAATTAAATTGTACATGAGGTACACTCCTATTTAAAATTTGATGTTTGTGGTGGATAAACAGGGTTTTTGTTACAAACCTAAATATTCCTCTTTACAGTTTCCTTTGTGTTATCAACATATTGTACAGCAGTACAGCTGTACTAATGTTATTTTGATCTCTTAAATAAATAGTGATAAATATTAAATTGTACATTGTATTTATTTTTTCAATAATAAATGTTGTAAGAAGTTTTACAGTTTATCATCACTACTTCTGCTTGAGAAATCCAAAATGGTGAAATAGTGTAAGGTTTTGAGGAAAAATTATGCTTTGTAAGTGTCACCTGGTGCACAGGTGCATGAAAGTCGGTAATTATATATATTGGGTCTCAATAGCACAGTGGTTAGAGCACTTTTACGGTACGCCAGAGACCCTGGGTTTGAATCTTAGTTGAGGCATGACTTGTCACCACCTGTGACATTTGGCGCCAAATGAAAAAACCCACTCTTCCCTTGGAATATGCTTCACGCATTTCCTTAACTCATAGAATTCGAGGACGAAAAGAAAAAATAAAATTGATGTATAGAATTATTCCCATGTATGTGTTCTTTACGTTCACTCACAGGAGTCTGAAGTTTTTATCGTCAAAAAAAAAAAAAAAATCCGGAAAAAAATTTTCCTACCCTTAACTAAAAAAACCCCAGGATGGCAACGTGTTTTGGGGGGACCCACCTAAACAAAAAGATCTGGGCTTGGTCGGAAAAATCTCGCAACTAATTCAGTATCTGGAGTGTTTGTGCTATTTATTCAAGTTAAGAAATCAAATCTGCTTGACGACTACGGGCTGTTCATGGCCTTTTTTCCAGTTTGACAGCTCATCCTGGACGCCATGCCACTAAACCGGAAGTGAACTCCGAGGTGAATAAATGACTAATTGAAGAAAAAGAACCAAAAAAATGCATGTAAAACTTCATGTACAATTTTATGTTACCATACGTGATCAATGAAAAGATATATTTTTCAAACAAAATAATGCTTTATAATGGCGCTTAGTCTAACTGTTTGGCTCTTTGTCGACATGGCTTTTCAGTGATTTAAATTTGGCGCTTGTAAAAACTGAATTATCTGTCCCTGGTACACATCGTTGTACAAGTAAGAAAAAGAATATTTTTTTAAAGTTCTGTTAAATATATTTAAAATAACTGAATAAAATTACGTTGAACAATTATTTATTTTATTTCATTTGAACAAGTTTTTATAAACGTCACAATATACACTGCGAGATTCTCTTCCGGTTTAGTGGCATGGAGTCCAGGATGAGCTGTCAAAGTGGAAAAAGGGCTAGGAACGGCCCGTAGTCGTCAAGCAGATTGAATTTTTCACATTGAATAAATAACAAAAACGCTCCGGAAACTGAATTAGTCGCGAGATTTTTCTGGCCAAGCCCAGATCTATTTGTTTAGGTGGGTCCCCCCAAAACACGTTGCCATCCTGGGGTTTTTTTAGTTAAGGGTAGGAAAAATTTTTTCCCGATTTTTTTTTTTTTTTTTTTTTTTGACGATAAAAACTTCAGACTCCTGTGGTTCACTCTCTCTGTATGTTTTTTTTCTTTTTGTTATTATCATGTTTGTTGTATAACTCTGATGGGCCAGTTGGCTTAAAGAAATAAATAAACTGAAACTGAATCTAATTCTATCGCTACTTCTATATCAAAATCTCACTAATTATTTAATTATTCCGTTTATATTCTCTATTGACTCCTCTTTCTCCACTTGACTCCCCTCGATCCATTTATCTTAGTCTAGACGTAATTAATCACTAACACTCTCCTCCCACTGATTATAATCGCCTAACTTTCTCCTCCTTACTCAATTACCGCTAGCTCCCCATGACCTGTCCACAGTCTGGGTCAAACCTCCAATAAATCTATCTAAGTGACCAATGCAGTAGAATGCTACATTTAAACTAAATCTACAGAATAACATGAATAATCTAAAATAAAACAATAAAAGAAAAATAATATATCTATGCTACAATAGTGACATTTACTGAAAATCAAAACTTACATTTGGTACAGGACAATTAATTAACACCCATAACCACTGCTGACCAGTTTACAACAAGTCTGTCCAGTCTTTCCACTTAACCCCTAAAAATAACTGAAAATGTGTAGTCGCAGTATGTAATTACCATTCCAAGTTTCACAGGCTGCACTACATTTAAAAACTCTTAAGGAAACACGATATTGTGAGCTTTTAACTGATTGATAAGCAACTACTTTCCGACATAGGTTCTACCTTGCACAAATGAAAATGCACCAAAATGGCATGTATGTCTATGTAAAATTGTATCCACGAATACGTAGAGGATAAGGAGTAAAATGTTCATCGTAGGCGCCGGAAGCAAATTGAAAGTATAGAGGGGCTAGTTGAAAGGGGGCTAAACCAACAAAAAAGGTAAACAGTAATTTTCAATGCATAGAAAATGTCTATCTTTGAAAAAAAAAGAGCTACCCCCCCCCCCCTCCCCTGTTCCGACGCTTATGTTCATAAACATCAATACCCTAATCAAGAGTGATATTTAATTGATTAATTCAAAAGTAAAACTGGGGGAGTTCTGATTACCTTCCCAATAAATATGAGTGATAATTTTTGATTGCGGACTGTGATTACTGTCCTCTACAAAACATTAAATTTTTTAATTAAAATTTGTATAAGACAACAAATTTTAATTGAAAAATTCAAATTTTTGTAGAGGACAGTATTAAGACGATAGATAGGTAATTTTTAGGATGAGAAAGGAAAGCCTAAGACAGTTATTTTCCATAAAAATTGCCTTTTACTTCAATAAAAACAAGATTTGTTTGTGAAACACTGATGCCCCCGTATGGCAATATAGCGAAGGTTAAGCTTTCTCAAATGCAGATCAAATATGTTGGTACCTAAAGTAAGGCCCTTTTCACAAGAAATACAAATGTGAAATATAAAACACTAGCATCACCTATTCAAGGGTTATGACCATGGTTAACATTTTTAAAGTAGGACAGACTCTGGGGTCAAGGTCAAGGTCAAAGGGTAAAGGTTGTTGGATTCTAAAGAAAAGCCTTGTCTCACAGATTACATATGGCCCTAACCGTTCAAACGTTATGACCAAGCTAGGTTAAAGTTTGTAAAAAGAAGGTAAAACACCAAGGTCAAAGGTTCTTGATATCCAATGAAAGGTCTTGTCACATGGACTACACATTTGAAATATAAAAGCCCTAGCCATTACCGTTCACAAGTTATGACCAAGGTTAAAGTTTTTCGTAAGAACAAAAATCTCAAAGGTCAAGGTCAAAATTGATGTTGATTTCAAATGAAAGGTCTTGCCAATAAGAATTGATATTTTAAATATGAAATTAGGGTCAAGGTAAAAGTTTGGATGTTTTGTCTAAATGTGGGTAAAAATCAAAGGGTCAAGGTTCTCGGTATAAAATGAAAGTTCTTATCACAAGGAATACATTTGTGAAGTATGAAAGCCCTAGTCCTAACCCTTCAAAAATTATGGTCAAGGTTGTATTTTTAGAGTAGGTCAAACTCCAAGGTCAAAGGGTCAAGGTTCTTGGTATTCTATGAAGCATCTTTTCACAAGGATTATATATATTAAGTATGTTAGTCCTAGCATTTTCTATTTAAATGTTATAGCCAAAGTTAAAGTTTTTTCAAATGTACAAAAATATCCAAGGTCAAAAGTTCAAGGTTGTTGATATCAAATGAAAGGTCTTTCCACAAACAATATATATGTCAAGTATTAATGTCCTGGGGGTCGTAACATAAAGGCTACGTAAGTCTTAGACCGTGCTTAAGTAGGACTTAAGTACAATCTAAAACTTAAGACCGTAACTAGAAGCGGACTTAGATTTGGCAATCTTAGCAAAACTTAGCTATAGGCGGCCGGTAGAGGTGACTTAAGTATATCTTAACTTTCTTGTACATATATTTAGAATTATTTAAGGTTGAATTTCGATGTTTAAGTTTAAAGTTTCTTTTATTCATATAATGCATTAAAGAAAATAATTATCTATATTTGACGCTGATTTAAGAATTTTAAGTTTTCGTTGGGAGGGGGGTGGGGGTGAGGTGGGGTGATCACTGATCCCAATTTCACTCTAAGCACAGCATACATGTAAATGCCAAATTTGATTTTAGGGATACGTCTGAAATTAGTAGGACTTCGGTTAAAGAAATTTCCCGATTTTTGTTTTGTATCCTTGATTACAAGTATATCATTAAACTTCTGCTTTTTTTGATGCTGACATACATGGCATTATACATAACAGGGATTCAAAATGTATCAAACTTTTAAGAGTTTCAATTTCAAGTGAATAGGTAGTCGATTATCTTTTCTTGTCTGCGATAATAACGGTAAGTGAACATTTATCAAAACAAAAGAGTTACAAGAGGTAAACTGAAAACACCTCAGGTTATAAAACAATTGTCGTGAACATTTACAATGAACCACAATTCGCCACTTTCTGACCGTGCAGTATTTGTTTTCAAACATTCCGAATAGTTTATAACATAGTTATAATTTTAAAACGAAATCTAATCTAACATAACTTAAACCGACAGACAGACAGACAGACGGACACAACAAAAACAATATGCCCCCGAAACTTCGTTTACGGGGGCATAAAAAGTAATACGAAAGCACTTTCTCCACAATGTATTCCATGCGTCCAATATTCCAGTTCCTCACAATATTCGGTTTTGACAGAGAGAGAGAGAGAGAGAGAGAGAGAGAGGTCACTGAGTTGCGCGTAGTCCGAAAAATCTGACGTTTTTCTGGCTTTTTTTACGAAACTCATTTACATGTCTGTTTGTCCGCCCCTCCCCCTCTAATAATCAAAATTAAAGTATTCCCATTATAATTCAGGATAAATTTCACAGTTTATTTTTTTTTACAGAATTGTTAAGCGTTCCTAGAATCTATTATAAATATATTAATACATGTACTTGCATTCCAATGTAATTTATTGTCCCCCGCTTTCGCGAAAGCGAGGGGACATTAAATCTCATTCGTCTGTCCGTCTGTCAGTCTGTCCGTCTGTCCGTCACAAAAACTTTAACCTTGCCCATAACTTTTGATTTCGTGGAGCTATGACTTTCATATTTCACATGTGTATTCCTTGTGACAAGACCTTTCTTTGGGTACCACCAAATTTGACCTTTTGACCTTGACCTTGGAGTTTAACCCACTTTTACTCAAAAATTCCAAACTTTTACTTTGGCCATAACTTTTGAATAGTAGGTACTAGGACATTCATATTTCACATATTTATTGTTTGTGGCAAGACCTTTCATTGGATAACAACAACCTTGACCTTTTGACCTTGATTTTGGAGATTTACGTACTTATGAAAAAACTTTAACCTTGACCATAACTTTTGAACGGTGAGAACTAAGGCTTTCGTACTTCACATATGTAATCCTTGTGAGAAGACCTTTTATTGGATACCAATAACTTTTACCCTTTGACCTTGACCTTGGAGATTTAACTACTGTTAAAACGTTTTAACCTTGGTCACAATTTTTAAACAGTGGATACTAGGACTTTTATATTTCACATATGTATTCCTTGTGGCAAGACATTTCATTGGATACAAACAACCTTGACCTTTTGACCTTGACCTTGGAGATTTACATCCCTATGAAAAACTTTAACCTTGACCATAACTTTTGAACTGTGAGGGCTAGGGCTTTCGTACTTCACATATGTAATTCTTTTGAAAGACCTTTTATTGGATACCAACAACTTTGCCCTTTGACCTTGACATTGGAGTTTTAACTACGTTTTTAAAAAAAACTTTAACTTTGGTCACAACTTTTGAACGGTTGATACTTGGTCTTTTATATTTCACATATGTATTCTTTGTGGCAAGTTCTTTCATTGGATATCATCAACTTTGACCTTTTGACCTTGACCTTAAAGATTTACGTACTTATGAAAAAACTTTAACCTTGACCATAACTTTTGAACAGTAAGGGCGAGGGCTTTCATACTTCACATAGGTAATCCTTGTGAGAACACCTTTCATTGGATATCAACAACTTTGACCCTTTGATCTTGTCCTTGGAGTTGACCTACTTTTAAAAAAAACTTTTTATTTTGGCCATAACTTTTTAACGGTCAGGATTAGGGTTTTCATCTTTTAAAAAAAATCAACTTCAATGTTACTTTCTAAATAAATGACATAGGATGTTCATATTACACACAATATGTCATAAAAAATAACATCTCACCCACGAAGACACAGGAAGCGGGGGACCACAATTCTTTGAATTTGCTTGTATCACATGAACTGTAAGTGTGTGAAAGAAAGTACTGTGATTTAAAATCATATCTCAAGCCATGCTTCCTAGTCAACTCCTTGTCTCTATGATAGAAGTTATTATTCTTACATTTTGGCCGTGGTTAGATAGTATTGTTCTAGAAAGAAAACGAAGTGTGGTTCATCTGAGCAACATTTTTAAAGTGTATTACTTTACCGTAGAAAAACATAAATACGGTACGTCCCTAAAAAATTCAATAGACTGCTTTGCATAATCCTGCGATTCCTTCCTGCACCGATCTTACCTCCTGAATAAAATATAATAGCAATTTAATAGATACAAATCATGAATATCATTTAAGTGACAAAAATAAGATACTCTTTATAGCAATATTCTTCCTCATCTCCGTTCTAGTTGATCAGTCAAAGTCGAATCTATCAATAAATCGTTTAATATATTTATAACAAATGAGTCATTTGAATAAATTACAATGCAAGAAAGAGTGTTAAATATATTAGAAGGAAAGTTCATTTATAACTTTTTTACATAAAATAGAGAAGGTAAGTCACTTCGGTTTATTAATTCGGACCTCTCTTGATTATCGGGCCTAAAATATCACATACCTACTACATGTCACCAAAATGTGTCATGATATCTTGTTTCGGTAGAGATTTTTGTCGTTAATCGTGCCATTTAATTGCCCAGACATTCCCCATTTATCCGAGTATTCAGCGTCAAACGTGAAAAATTTGGAAATGTCAAAGCAGAAATTACGGAAGTGATCCAAAAACGACACCTAGCGGGTAACTTTCGAGTTCCGAGTGTCATAGAATGAAGGGAAAAGCCAGAGGACTACGAAAAAGTTCGGGAAAATTTTGATAAAATCATTAGAATTTAAATTTTGCTGCAGATTTTAGAGATGAATTAGGGTCGTCTTCAATATTCTTTTCAGAGGATTCGTAATGATACAATATAGTGGTTTAAAAATCGCATAGAGACATTAAATGACACGTAACACCCCTTTTCTACGTGGATATGTTTAGGCAAACTCTACTTTTATTTTCTAGTGACTGTGTATGCCTAAAGGTGGATTTCTGTTGATGCATTAGTTTAAATAGATAAGTACAACCAGAAATGTGCTTATTCAAAACAGAAAAAAAAAAAATCATTATTCCATTTTCTGTGTGAGTTCTGAAGTCGCTATATTATTTAATATATAGGAAGGAGTGCACGTCATTACAGGTTAGAATTATTTTGATTAAACTACAAATGTAGAGAAAGGCGTTTTGAGAGATAAAAATGCAAGTTTTTATGAATGATTGTACAAATACATCCCATGCAATATTCAGTAGTCAAAATCTAGTACATGCAGGCATGTAGCATCATTTTTTGAAAGTGGGGGGGGGGGGGGAACCAGAGAAAAATGTTTTTTTACTTGCCTGTAAAAGTTGTCAAGCAAAAAATAAGGGTGAAAATGCACAAAACCAAAAATCCTATTACGGGGGGGGGGGGGGGGGTGACCAACCTTTTCCAAGGCCAACTCCCTTTTACTTCCAATTTTTTTGCAAACAATACCACATTTGGTGGCAGCCCTTGCCCCCCCCCCCCTATTGCTACATCCCTGCGTACATGTACTACAAGTGACAATATTAAACGATGACTGTTAGATAAGACATACCGAAAGATGTTTTAAAAAGTCTCTAAATTTATACCTAGACAGGCTCGTAGGAAGCAATTTCGGACTGGGGGATGGGGAACAGCCAAACATTTTTGGTAAGGGCACTATGCTATCAACTAAAAATTCCCCAACAAGCAAAAAAAAATGTCACTGGTTTTTATTGAGGGGCACAAGCATATAGTACCTCTACAGCATATTATATAATATACTAATATTATTCCTACGGCCATGTTAGATAAATAAAAAGAAGTTAAGCTTCTTTAACAAAGCAGCTAGATTTACACAGTCAAGACCAGAAACAAACTCCGAGGCTGTAGTTAGGACAATAAACGAGAGAATGTAATAATGAAAAGTTCCCGATTTTCATTTATTTTTAAGAAGCGATTCATAAATGCTTAAATTCTTTGGCAAGTGAGAATCGTTGTATAAGATAATTAATTTCATGATATCGGAATTATTGTAGATTGGGGTGGGGGTGGGGTTACATGTATTTTAATGTCTATATGCGATTTTTAATACGCTAAATGGTATCAGTGATAAATCCTCTAAAAAGAATATTGAAGACGATCCTAATTCATCTCGAAAATCTGCAGCAAAATTTAAATTCTAATGAATCGATTTCGACTTTTATCAAAATTTTCCCGAACTTTTTCGTAGTCCTCTGGCTTTTCCCTTCATTCTATGACACTCGGAACTATAAAGTTACCCGCTAGGTGTCGTTTTTGGATCACTTCCGTAATTTCTGCTTTGACATTTCCAAATTTTTCACGTTTGACGCTGAATACTCGGATAAATGGGGAATGTCTGGGCAATTAAATGGCACGATTAACGACAAAAATCTCTACCGAAACAAGATATCATGACACATTTTGGTGACATGTAGTAGGTATATGATATTTTAGGCCCGATAATCAAGAGAGGTCCGAATTAACAACCCGAAGTGACTTACCTTCTCTATTTTATAATACCAGGGAACATGTATGACTTTTTTAGTAAATCGTTAAGTCTATGTTATTTTTTGGATTTCTCATATGGAATGCGTTGTAAATAAGTACTAGAAACATAATTCATGACCAAAAAAAAGTTTTGACCAGGGGTGTATAGTGGGGGGGGGGGGGGGGGGTACGGGTCCTATCCACAAGTACCTGTGCTTTATTATTATGTCAACAACCCTTTATATAAAGTAGACAATGCAAAATATATATATTCCTGATATATGTATTCTCTTTAATATTTAAGAAGTCATAATATAGATTGAAGTATATCTTGCTGATCAAAAATCAAATGATAACTTAACTTTCCTTCTAATATATATAACACTCTTTCTTGCATTGTAATTTATTCAAATGACTCATTTGTTATAAATATATAAAACTATTTATTGATAGATTAAACATAATAACGGGGACTAATCAAATGTTGAACCCGCATTTGATTGGTTAATCTGGATTTTGAATCTCGAAACTCGAATTTCGAATCTCATATTTCGAACCTCGAATGAGCCTTTTGATTGGTTAATCAGGATCTCGAATTTCGAAACTCGAATTTCGAATCACGAATTTTGAATCTCGTATTTCGAACCTTGAATCTCGAATGAGCCTTCTGGGCGCTTTTGATTAGTTAATCTGGATCTTGAATCTCGAAACTCAAATCTTGAATTTCGAATCTCATATTTCGAATCTCGAATGAGCCTTTTGATTGGTTAATCAGGATCTCGAATTTCGAAACTCGAATTTCGAATCACGAATTTTGAATCTCGTATTTCGAAACTTGAATCTCGAATGAGCCTTCTGGGCTTTCGTACGAATGAGCCTTTTGGGAGCTTTTGATTGATTAATCTGGATCTTGAATCTCGAAACTTGAATTTCGAATCTCGATTTTCGAATCTCGTATTTCGAACCTTGAATCTCGAACGAGCTTTCTGGGCTTTCGTAGTCTCAGTTGAGGATATGTTCGCATCTTCTCAGGATGGGACACAATAATGACTTGTCAAACTCTCCTTTGGGGGCCCTTTCCTACCTTCAATATGATGGCTATATGTCCTGCAATGGATCCTTTATCCGATTCTTTTCGCTGGAGATCCCTCGACACACTTACCCTACCATGAATCGCAACTTCTCTCCTGAAATGCCTTCCTTCCACTGGGTTATGCTATACAGACTATTATTTATGAGTCATGACACGCTCACTATTATGTATCACACTGAAATGGTTTGAAATGGTTTGAAATAAAACAAGTCGCACTTTCTTTTTGTAGTGACTACTTCGAAAATAAAATTTCACCGGAGGAATGGAAAAAATTGTTAAAGAGGCCCGATTGGTGAAGAGACAAGGATGATTTCTACCTGACCTCGAACTTGTCGGATAATGCCTTCAATCTGGGAAATCAGTATACTTCACAAAGGATCGATACTTATGCTCAAGATGTAGTTTGAAACTATATTTATGTTCCCCAAATAAAGACTGGGAACATATTGTTTTTACTTTCTTCTGAATTTTCCTTCTTTCTGTGTACTTTTTTGTCCGCTAGTGTTCTGGTAAACTACTCATCCGATCTAGAGGAAAATGAATGCATCATATGAATATCTAAAGAGAGGATATTTGAACTTTTTAATTTTTTTTATTAAAAAAAATTATTTATGAAAATAAAACCCAGTTTTTGTGAATAATTTTTAAACCTATGGTTAAAAACACAAAATAATAAGTCACAACTGTATGGAATGCCATATACGACAGCCAACTGCTTACTGCCAACTGCTCACTGCCAACTGTCAGCTGCTTACTGCCAACTGCCACATATATTTGAATAATTTTACATATTTATATTGATATTTATGTGAGTTTTCAAAAAAAAAACAAACAAACAAACAAACAAAAAACAGACGCGGATCCAGGATTTTTTTATAAGAGGGTCAAGAGTAAAAAAAATAAAAATCCAACCCGGAATTTTTTTTGACAAGAAAAAAAACCCCGTTATTTCCTTTCCTAAACTTTTTTTTCGGTTGGGGATGGAGGGGAGGGGGGGGCTTCCTATACTTCATATCTTCATATATCGATATACAAATGATTGAAAACATTGTCATCATTTTTATGTAAAATAGCTGATATAAGAAAAAATATTTTATTTATAAATGAGTAACTACATTGTACTGAATTGTGTGTGTGTAGTTAGTATCTGATGAGTACAATACATAATTTCAATGCTACACCAATTGTTTATATATCCTAGTTGTGTTCGAGATCTACTGTATTTTCATGCTTGTTACTGTGTTTTCTATGGGCCTTTACCAATCACTGTAATTGTGTTTGCGTCAATTAAATATTTGTGTTGTATGACATTTTTCATACCAGCTTAACACGCATCCGCGTTTGGGGGGGGGGGGGGGGTAAGGTCACTTGAAGTTGGTTTAGTTTATACATTAAATACATGTAACTTTACAAATTCCAAAAGGGGTGGTCCAGACACACACCCCTCTCTCTCTCTCTCTCTAGAAACCTGTGCATGTAAAACATAACTTATTTGTTAAAACAAAGACACATAAATCTTTAATTTGATTTTAAAAAATTACTTACAGAATTAACGGAAAATTTATTTTTCAAAATATCTCGCCCGCAAAACTACAACAAATCTTTTTTAGTTTTCAGTTTTTCCGTAGGCTTTTTTGTCTCTTGAGGGGATGTACATCGTCGTGTTATAAATCAAAAACAGGAAAGATGTTTTGAAAATAAATTAACATTTTCCATTAATTTCTGACTAAAAATGACCTTGCAGCCCCCCCCCCCCCCTAGATACATGGAGATATGAAGCATACACCCCCCCCCCCCCACACACACACACACACACACCACCCCCGAAATAATTTTATCTTAGAAAGGAGATTATTTTTTTTTACTTCTGAAGAAATTTCTGGATTGGATCTTTTTTTACTGGGGTGGACCCCTCCTGAAAAAAAGCCTGGATCCGCGTCTGGTTATTTGAAAATTTACGTAAATATCAATATAAATATGAGAATTTATTTAAAAATGTGTGGCAGTTGGCAGTAAGCAGCTGACAGTTGGCAGTAAGCAGTGAGCAGTTGGCAGTGAGCAGTTGGCTGTAAGCAGTTGGCTGTCGTATATATGGCATTCCATACAACTGAGGAGAACATGTTTCTCAATCATATTTTTCAAAGAAATTGAAACGAAATCAAGAAATTTAGAGAAATCGTTTTTTAAAAATATTTGGACCTTACCCGATCAAAATTAAATCGATTCCGATCAAAATTAACACAAACTGAATAAAATATTAATTTCTTGCCTCTTTCATGTATTTACGATGAAGAAATCTATTTGATTGTCAAGTCCAATAATGTTTTAATCCTTATTACACTTAATCAGACTAGTGTTCTTGGGGAAATGTTATTTATTTCCAAAAATTGTACAATTATGATTGAGATCTGTTTAATTTTGATCGGGATTGGCCAAAATTGAAAAAAAAAATTCTCTAAAATTTGGCTATTTCGTTTCAATTTCTTTTATAAATATTATTAACGAACATGTTCTCCCCAGTTGTGACAAAGTAACAGTAATAACAAAGAATAAAAAAGGAGCCAGAAAAAAATAAGCAAGAAAAATAGACCTTAGGTAGTAATTCTCTTCTAAACATTTCGTTTTTATTCCAGGAAATACCAGATGTATCTTATTGGGATGCATATATCGCAATTTCAGAAATTATTTTTCTTTTTTTCGCTTTTGATATTCTTTTCACCACCTGTGACATAAATACCATAGCTTTTAGTTCTTGTGTTCATTAGAAGTCACCCTTAAATCGTCTATCCCCGTATTCGTGACCAAAAAAATACAATAGGTCGACTACGGGGAGAAAAAAAACATCTTCATCTCAATCAAAAAATCAAAAAAATTGGCAAAAATAAAAAGAAGAAAGGATTTATAAATACGTCACTATCTTCATACAAAGTAAGATCGTTTTTTCTTTACACGTCTGTTCAGAGCTACTATATCCGAAAGTTATGTAGGTGTTGAAAACAAATGGATAAATTGATAAGCAATTTTCTCGCTGTTTGAACTAAATTGTCTATAATTCATTCAGTCATTGAATTTTAACTCATTAGTATTTCAACCTTACAGAACGCCTCCTTTCGGAGGGGGCGGCGACTATCTTTTCTTACCTAATCACAACTCTGAAAATCCTAGTTGTGGAGGGGGTAGGTTGGGGTTCTGCCTTTTTTCGTTCTACATACATGTAGCTCCTATAAATAATATGTACATCAATCATGTAATGATCGATGTTGGGTAGGAAAACATTATGAAGATTTTATCCTGTCCAGTCCAAGTATTTCAATTCAGTTTTTCTTCAGTTATACATTGATACTTTGATTTACATGTAACCACTTTTCGGTTAGCTCTCATTTCTAAAAGCCGTTTGTAAATGATAACGCCGATATTTCAAATCCATAGAAGGCTAATTCTAACAGTTGTAAAGAAAATAAAGTATCAATAAAATGAGTGAAATATGTGATTAATTATCAGATACCATCGTAGAAGCGTAAAAAGCACAAACTACAAGACACAAAAGCTGAAGTGTCAGAGCGAAAAAAAAAAGCGGCGGCGTAATTTAGGGCTTTGACAACGCTTTGTACATTTGTAATTGTAAATGTAGCTCTCATCTTTATCCGTCCGAAATTTTTAAGCAGGGAGCTACACTTGTGCAGCTATAGGTTTGGTGATGCATTGCATGCGCGGATCTAGAGGGGGGGGGGGGGGGGGGGGTCCCCCCCCTGGAATTTCGACGGTTATAAAATGTATATACTAAAGCAAGAGAAAAGTTACCTTGGACCCCCCCCCTGGAAAACGCTGACCCCCCCTGGTGAACATGAATATGTGTGATATGGGTTTAAAGTGAAAGAATTGAGGCAATATGGCAATAGAAATCATAGCCTAATCATAGAGATCCGCGCCTGCATTGGATGTTGTCTCTTAAGTCTTCCTTATTACGTTTAGTACCCCCTTCTTTTAGACTTTTTCCACGTCTAGACGTCTATCCTCTGCAAAGATACTCCGCTGACATAATTCGTGTCGGCGAGATCGCGATATATATAGCGCATATCAACGACGTGCTAGGGAGCAATATCTCTTGAAAACTTCGGTAGCCAATTTTTCACGTTCCGAAAGCACACAGTAAGCCTCGTAATGATTGGTTCTTGGTCAGCGCACCTTGCAAATTTTTATTTTGTTTTCTTTGTGCGTCCTCCAGCTATTGTTAAGCCTGTATTTGCATTAAAAAATCTTTCTTTATACACGTACAGTTTAAGGAAGGCCCACACTTTTACGGATCCGGTTCTAATTTTACACATCAATATAAAATTCTGATTTTTACTTTTCTATTGATATAATTATAAATCTTTTTGGGTGATTGAAAATGATTTAGCAAGTATAATTATATTTGTTTATTATAGTGTCATTGTGCATATGAAGCATTTAATATACATTATTTATTATGGAAATTAACACTTAGCACTCTGTCCATAAGATCTATATGTCATTTAGTACATACACAGAAACAGAATTCTTAATTGCTTTTATGGACCTAAATCTTTTTAATCTTCTTTTATGCAAACTTACCTGAGATCTATCTTTATTGATTTAGAGCCTATATCATCCATTTAATTTTTACTTTTTAAAAATTTTGCATTGAATAATTGAAAAAATTGATATTTAAAAATGGGGGTATACGTCTTCAAAAGACTGTCTTGTTAAAATTCTCTGGGCAACCATAATAAAGTAGCTGTTTTTATTAACATTAGATATAATTCTTAATAGTTTTAAAAGAAAAAATGGCATCTTAACATTTTGGATTTTGAGAATTATAAAAAATAAAGATATTTTGAGATTTTTTTCTGAAAGACATGGACAGATTCAACACCAATTTGTTAATGTTTTGCAGTAAAGATTTCAAATATTCTCTTGGCAAATGGACATTTTTGATCTTCAGAAGTTTTAACATAAATTTGATGTGATTTGGTGCATAACTAAGAGAAATATGATATCACACTTTTTTATGTTCAATTTTGGCTGTTGAGTTTTTAGAGGTATGTGCGCTGAGACATGTTGTATGAAAATTAACCTGCAAAGACATGTCTTTTATGGGTGTTTTAGTAAGTTTAAGACTTGTTCAATGTATTCAAATTGAAAAATTATCAGTTTGACAGAAAATTCTGAAAGTACGGACCTACCTTAAATATTTTCTATATCATAATTATTTTTGCAACATTTCTTTGTGAAAATATTTTGTATCAAACAATTACATTTTACATTTATTTTTTTTCTAATTTTGATAAGAGCACTTGGAGTCGTAAAATAAAGCCTGCTATTTTTGTTTATATTTGAATGCGTTATCATAAAAATAAAAAGATACATGTAGTCTTGATTGTTTAAAAATCATTGCTAGATAGCAATGTCTTTTAATGTTATATAAAGGTGTGGATGTTCGCAAAAGCTAGCACTTGCGGCACTCGTAGCACTTGCAGTAAATAAATGTAAGTTAACACTGAATGTACGTTGTTGTGTTTGTTTTAACTTAAACAATAAAATGCTTTCTTTGTTTGTTATTACTGGAATTAACGATCGCAGCTGTTGCAGAAAAAATACATAACCCGCGTAAGCGGGTTATGTAAATTTTTTCTGCAAAAGCTGCGACCGTTAATTCCAGTAATAACAAACAAAGAAAGATATCTTATTGTTTATATTTATATCTGTTTAAATAATCATTAAAGGTAGGATCAAAAAGATTAATTATTGTATTAATGATGCGAACGTTTTTATACGTTTCATTGATGGAACAGTCATTGATCAAGAAATCTGTACAGGCTACTGTATTTCATGCAGTGATTAACGCAATGGGTTTTCTTAAGAAATAAAGGAGAAAATATTCAGTGGATGTAAATATTATATTGTTAATCGGTAGTAATTTATGTTTGATTCCTAGATGGTGTTGTGATTTTATTAAAATGTGTAAATACCCGTCTCATAAAACAGTACAAATCGAATCGGGCAACAAAGACACGGAATAAATGTTCAATTCAGCATGTAGAGATGTACAAATTGGATCTTATTTCAACTACTAATCACAATGAATCTTATGACTAAAATCTTTCTTAAATCCGTAAACTGTCTTAAAATTGCACCATACATGTTTCACATAAGTGTCATGCATCTGTGAAAAATCTGCAGATCTGTCGTAATCTTATTATTATTATTAAGATACACCGTGGTACCCTCATACACACAAAGTACATTGACATTGATTCAATGAAATTTTTACCAAAGTATTTCTACAAAGGAAACTATTTAAGAGACACTTTTATTTCAATAATTAAAAAAACATATTAAAGAAAATTTATGCAACTTAAATTCGTGCAAACATATCTTACAAAAATTTCTGCGATATTGAAGAATATGGAATTCGTTAGATCTACATGTATTTGTGGACAAAGGACAAATCTTGTGAAACCCGGCCAGTTAAAATCAACTTTAAAACGAATTTTGCGTAAATCATCCAAAATTGCATACATTTTTACAGTTATTCCCCTTTCCCCGGATGTAGGTGGCGTACTTATCGTTTCGGTCCTCCATTACTTACTGTTTACACATTGCAAGCACTGTTTTAATACTTTATATTAGCGATCTGAGAATTCTGGAATGCCTTCGTCGTGTTGCTGTGTGCCGGGGTGTGCCAACAGGGGAGGGCATCGTTTTCCGAGAGACGATGCCCTCCGAAGACAGTGGATAATCGCCATCAAGCGAGACCTGAAGCCGGGAAGGTTGTGGCGACCTTCGTCATCCAGCGTAGTCTGCACCCTACATTTTAGGCAGGATGACTACATCCAGGAGACTATCCACGGTACAGTTGTCTCAAAAACGACTGTTAAATTGTTTATCGATATTTTTTGTGTTCTGTTTACAAATTGTTTAATCGAATTAACATTATATAACAAGTTCAACATGTCCTCATCATACAAGTTACAGTATCCGACTCTGTGTTTAAATTATAAAACCCAGATTATATAGTTAAGGTAGACTTCTTTAACTATATTTCAAATATCATCAATGAATAGATTACATATTTTACACTTGTTTAGTCATAACGTTTACTAGGTTTTCCAGCGACTTCAAGATACAGTCTACAACCAATGAGCAAAGATGGTGCTAAGATTTCAACACCCTCTAACAGTTGAAACAGGGAGTTACTTATTTACTACAAGTCTGATCAATTTATATAATTTTAGATATTTTTTTTCAATCATGATTCAGGGAGCGACACTAACTTTAAAACCATAGCTGTCAGCAGGGCTAGCCATTTCTTATTTGTACTAGCCCAGTTTATTTATGTATTAGTTGTCCAGCAGCCGAAGGCTGGTGGCCGAGTCACGAAGGGAGGAGGGGGTAAAGGGCAGGAGGGGGCTTCCTATTCCCGCTGATGGGGCTACAGAAAACATATGAAAATTTTTGAAAATAGAGATGCCAAATCCTGCATTCTGGCTGTATTTTGTGTAAAAATTATATGTCGCTCTAGTATTGTACCCAAGACATTTTTTCTATTCGAAAAATTCCACATTTATGGTATTCCGAATTACCTTTAAAGTTTACATTTTGACTTACAAAAATAATAATTATGATAAAATATATATTTGAAAATGAAATGAAATTAACAATTATCATGTATATTGTGTGTAAATTATAATTATTTTTGTTGCTTTGAGTAAGTGTTAGGTAAAATTTACAGAAGCCCTACAGGGCAAGTTTAAAGGCATGTTAAGTAGCCTGACCTCAATATTCAGCTGTGTCGGGCCAGTGTGCTATCGTTAGTGTCAAACTCTGTCATATTATGAATATATCTAGTAAAAAGTCATTGATTTCATATCACATATTAGTCGAAGGAAAATGTTTACACATTTTGTGTTGAACTTTAATTTCTATTATTCAGGTCTCATATTTTATGAGAATCGGAGATGGATAAATACTGTCAGTTATCTTGACTTAAATGGCTCATACAATTTTACTGCAAATGAAAATGGGTTCATACTTTGGTATGTGGGTTCGATTCCCACCCAGGGCTTAACATTGCAAATTACATTATCTGAATCATTTCATACATGTAAATACAACAAAATCAATCATGTCGCATCTCCAAATTTTGCTTTGATTTGCATGAAGAATTTATTATTTAGTTTCTATTTTTCAACATTTCATTATAACTGTGTTTCTTGATTTCGATTTTAAATTTCCAATTTATCCTGCTAAATACTTTTTAAATGTATACAAACATGTATGGGAATTCCATGATAATTTAGTTTGCTGATGCTGGTGCTAAAGGAGGATATGCTGCCCTGAGCCTCCACCAAAGTGGCAATTCATGTACTTTTTCCAAAATCATTTAAGTTTTAATTTAATTTTTTTTATTTTAAAATTCAGATATTACAGTAAACAAAAATAAACAACATGCATTTTCAAAAGTGATAAGTAATTTACCAATGTCTAAAAGAAAAACAAATTGAACAAGCAAAGATGCACTGTCTTATAATTTTAAATTTCCAAAAATAGGTACTACACCACTCAGAAAGCAGCTGAGAGACAATGCTGTCCCAAGCATTTTTCCATGGAGACGAATCCAGGCGGGCGATTCTGAGTGCGGCACACTGAGGTCTGGAAGAGAGTATGTCAGCACGGGGACACCTAATGAGAGGGGTGATGATCTTGCATCTTCCCTTGTGTGTGAAGATTCCGTATTGACGTGTGACGAAGTCCAGAGTGAGGTAACCATAGAGGCTGATCAACATGATGTTCCACTCTCCTCTTCTCAGAGCATGGATTTTGTTTCATCGTCATTTCCTGTGGATTCCTCGACACAGACACCACCAAGACCGATTTTCAGTGTTGACAACTTTGCCAATGACAATGCTGGTATTATGTTTTACACAGGTCTGTCATCATATCAGGACTTTTTATTTGTTTTGCAGACACTAGGTGAAGCTGCTTACCAGCTGAATTATTTGTATTCTCAGGTAGACAATGTCAGTGTTCCAGATCAGTTTTTTTTAACTTTGATGAAGCTTCGTCAGCACAAGACAAATTTTGAGTTGAGTAGGCTGTTTGGTATTTCTGAGTTTTCAGTGACCAATATCTGGGTAACATGGGTGAATTTCATGTCTCGTCAGTGGAGAGAAGTTGATCTGTGGCCAGAGAGAGATCTTGTCCAGTTTTTTTCCCCAACAGACTTCAACAAGCAGTTTCCAACCACGAGGGTGATCATCGATGGAACAGAGTGTCCTGTCATGAAGCCCAAGCCACCCATAGCACAGCAGAGCACCTTCTCCACCTACAAGAATAGAAACACAGTTAAGGTTTTGGCTGGAGCAACACCTGGTGGTCTGATATCCTACCTGTCCCCTGCATATGGAGGTTCAACATCTGACCGACAGATAGTGGAGAGATCGAGACTTACTACGTTATGCGACAAGGGGGACAGCATCATGGCTGATAAAGGGTTTAATGTACAAGATCTTTTTGCACCCTATGATGTCACTATTAATATACCAACATTTTTTAAAAACAGAAATAGAATGTCTGGCAAAACTATTCAAAGAGATAGAAAAATTTCAAGTAAAAGAGTCCACATTGAACGAATTATTGGCTTAGCAAAAACATTCAAAATTCTTACTCAACCACTCAACACAACTGAAACCAAACTTGCATCTGAAATCATATTTATCTGTTTTATGCTTTGTAATTTCAGGCAGTGCATCATTCCAAAGAATGCTTAAGTAAGGTGTCTGTTGGTCTGTCAGTCCAGTTTTCCTTTTGAAGCACACCTGATCAGAAGGCTCAATCAGCTTTTTTATTCACTAAACACTCAGTGTCTGTATGTTGTCCGTTATTTTCCCCACAATTTAGACTTCTCAAGAATCAGTTCACTTGGAAGAAAATAATGATACTTACTGAGAAAGCTTATATTCTAAGATTCAAGTATGTTCACATCATAACCCCCCATATCACCACCACCACTACCACCTTCCAGTAGCATTATGCTGCATATTAAAGTCATATTATTAAAGATTGATTGTATTTTGTTTTATTAACACCCCTCTCAAGAATTTTTCACTCATATGGAGATGCCACCATTTGCTGGTGGAGAGCTGAAAATTTTGTTTTATACTTGTCACCCAGGGCCATTGAGCATGGGGGATTTTTTCGTACAAACACCTACTGTGGGACCTCAGTTTACATGGTCTCATCCCTAGGTAGTCTCCATGTCCCACAATTGAATTTGAACCCGCCAAGCAAGGATCAACTCCTTACTTCAGGAATTTAGAGCAGATGCTCTACCCACTGCTCCATACAGGAGACTATATATTAAAGAATATTCAACTGAGAAAACGCTATCTTTGTAGTTTACATCACTGATCTTAACTGAATTTTCAACTTCTTCACAAGAACCACAGAGAGGGCAAGTCCCCTTTCAAGGGTTAATCTTTTAAAAACTTTATGAAGAATCACTCAGCTAGCAAGGGTGAAATTTTTTTCATTTTATAATGTAGATTCTATTTTTTATTTCAAAACATGACTTCCAAATGATAGAGCCATTACCACAACATCTAAACAAATGAAAAAAAATTGCAGGGTTACATTGATTCAGATGAGCTTTGTCTTTATGACCCATGGGTCTCATGTTTACATTTGTTTCTACATATTATAAATTTGTAGATATACAGGTACATGATTTGTAAAATCTGAACTCTTTGCTATGCACTCTAGGCAATTTATCATGTATTGAAAATTAGTTTTGTTATGACACAGCATCTTACTCTTAGTTTTTATCCTCTCTTCCACATGCTCAACTAGAAAATTGATTGTGCACCATCATCTTAGAATAATGCATGTGTATCACTTATTGATAATGGAATGTATGCATGCCATTTAAGATTTTGATTGCTCATATTCGAAGAATGAATTAATAAAAAAAGATCTGTCCACATCTTTATATAGGCATCTATTTTTTTTTTATGAATAAGACATCCCTGCTCTTAAGTACTAGTAATGTATAATTATGTGTATCGTTAGCTTGCATGACTATGTAGTGTGTGTCCGAACAGAATATTTAGAATACAACAAGAAACATGTCGATGTAGACAGTAATCTCAATGGTCACTTTTATTTAAGTAAGAAGAAAAAACAGTGGAACTTTTGTTAGAATGTATATTTTCTATACATGTTATCATGTTATGAAACAAGAAACTAAAAAACATTCATGTACCAAACATGTCAAGTAACTGGGAATTTATTTAGGACTTGAAAAACAGAGAAAAAAGTAGTCCATTCACAAGCATCTAAATGAACTATAATCCATCTTCAATACACCTACACCAAAAATGTTCAATCATGTGCCATTCAAGTTTAAATAAGAAATCAATAGAAATAGTCTTATCATAGCTCCAAGTAAAATATATCCCCATCATGATCTTAATATACACCATGTTCACATGCAAAAAAAAAAAAAAAAAAAAAAAAACTACAAATGCAACTTGGTACTACAAAAGAAGACAGTATTTCTAAGCGATCAATCACTCCCAGAAGTCTGACACGAAAGAAAGTATCTCCTACATTCCTTTACAATGTATATCAAAATGAAAAATTGTTATATTGCTTGAAATAAAACTTTTCTAAGACAGCATTCTTGAAATGTAATTGAAAAAAGTGCTCAAGTTTTTCTAACATCTTTTCAATAAACACATCATCCCTCTCAATTTGAAAGATCTTAATATCTTTGAAGGTATAAACCACAAAATCACAAGATTTTTTTTCACAACAAAACAACTGCACCTGAACCTGAAAATAATAATCATGGGTAGGGTCTAATGTAGTTTGGCCATCAACAACTTTCAGATAAGGAACTGTTTGAGTTGTAATGAACTGATTTTTGGATGAAAAAGGACACTTAACCTCTACAAGTTTATCTTGTTCTACAACAATAGCATCTGGACTTGCTGCTAAAAAAGGACATGTTTTACTAACAAAAGTTCCACAACATTTGGTAACCTCTCCAGTTAATTCAGAATATTTCTGAAGGGCCACAGATTCATATTTTTGCCCATGAACAATTGGGGCTGCCTTAATCTGATGAACAAAAGTGAAAGATTTGGCTAACTTATCCTTATCTGTCCTATCTGTACATTTACAAATGCGACCAAATTTTGATGAGTGCAATCGTTTACATCTTTCTGAGAGCCAAACTTTGTTTTTAGATTGACCAAGTGTTTGTTGTTCTAAGAGACAAATTTCTTCACTGCTTATTTTTGTAATGTTTTGTTCTTCAAGCCAAATGTCAGAGAGTTTTGAGTTTAAATAGTCATGGTCAAGGTCAACTGCATATGTATTTGCAGGAGAAAACAGCTGGGAAATTGGAAGACGATTGACAGTGGCATGATTAATACAAGTGTTTCTAAAATAGTCATTGTACCCTGTTCTTTTCCTAAATTTAGCTGGTCTGGGGTCAAAGTTAACAGAATTTATGTCTTTTCTAGCAAGTGGCAAATCTTGAGCTTTGATGGGGCTTCCAGAAAATGGTTTACATTTGTGAAAGGTTTGGATTTTCTGAGTACAGGTTTCTTCAGTCAAAAGTTCTTTAAAGAAGAAAACTTGCATATCGCTAACAATAAGGCACAAACATGCTTACAATGAGCTTTTGGCCCCATGCCTGCGGCACACTCACATTGTGTTTCAAGAACACAACCATCTTGATCAATGCAAACATCAATTTTGTATGTCACAGACTTTTTCATTTGGGCATGACACTCACTTTTGAAGAAGTAAAAGTTATCCCAGCAAGCCAAGCGAATGTACTTGAGAAACCTGTTAGTGTATAAATTTTTGGAAATGATGTCAATACTTTTGTTCTCTTGACCAAGAAAAAATTCCACCGCAGACATTTTCACAGACACACACACACTATCTTTATTCAGATCTTTGTACACAACATGATCTGGCACACTCATAAAATATTCTTCATTCTCTAATTTCTCTCTACCAAAATCTTTATTTCTATCATACGCTTCAAGTCTGAAACAAATTATGGTATCGTAGAAACTTCGAAATTTTCAAATTAAAGGTACTTGGACAGAGATTTGAAGTTAATATTTTCTGTATAATATCATGAATTATATTTTCTAATAGCATTTCACACAAAAATTAATTAAAAATCTTATTTCATTTAAAAGTAATTAAAACTTTAAATTTTTGGGTGGGTTTGATTGACACATCCTTGCACTTTCACAAATTTTAACTTTATTCTTAATCCTTAGGAAAAGTGGATATCCTGATGTGCAATAATGAGAAATATTAAAACTTATATCAAGAAGAATAATTTTATTCAGAGTAGAAATGCTAGAAAGCAGAACTACTTCACAAGTATCATCATTCCATTGTGTACAGAGTTTTGCGAATCGACCACACTCGTGTTATGTACACAGGTATTTGTAAACATGTTATGGTTTGGTGTTTACGATTCACCGGGTGCGTTAAATCACCAAAGTCTGTTCACCACATCTGCACGGACTGACAATATAATATTGTGTGTTTGTTTTGCTTTAGAACATGTCTACTCTGAATTTTCTGGATTACAGTATTAATATTTTTCATTAATACACATCAGGATTGCCACTTTTCCTAAGGATTAAGAATAAAGTTAAAATTTGTGAAAGTGCAAGGATGTGTCAATCAAACCCGCCCACAAATTTAAAGTTTTAATAACTTTTAAATGAAATAAGATTTTTAATTGATTTTTGTGTGAATTGCTATTAAAATATATAAGTCGTAATATTATAGAGAAAATATTAACTTCAAATCTGTGTCCAAGTACCTTTACCGGTAATCATCGTCATAATCAATAGAATCTTATTTTCATTATTTATAAAATTTTACTTATGATTTCTATACAATATAGAACTGTGAGTGTGTCTGGTCAACAGAGGATAATATACTAACTCCTTATATTGATATAAGTTTTCTTTTTAAAATAGTCTGTTAAAATACAGCTGATGGTTAATCAGGGGCTGACAGATAGATTTTTAATAGGGGCTTGCTTGTTTATAAAAAGTGTTTGTATTCCCTTTTATGAAATATATTTGTAAATTCAGTATTAGTGTATGGTAGTACAATCAAAAATTCAAGCAAGACAAATGAATGTTGATCATGTACTTGCCCTAGCTTAGATAAGTGCCTATATCAATTTTAATTTTGATATTCAAGTCAAGCTTATGGACAAGTGATTGAAAAAATTTCCCTTGCACATCCCTTAAATTCACCAGCCCAAGGTGTCGGGCAATTGGATTTGAGCAGGTGTATACAAAAAAATATATCAAACTTATCAGATAGGGCTACCCTATGTACAATGTACCTACATGAAGATCCTAACAAACAAAATGATCAAATTTTAAAATATATATCTGTCTATTGTGAAACAATAAAACAATCCATATTAGACCTACTCAAAAGTCTATACAAAAATTCCATTTATTTCCCAAGATATGCCGATATCAACAGGTCCTGTACGATCAATGTGAAAATGTGACCTTTTTTAACTCTGGCAGACGACAAACCATTCGCTGTAACTCCCATATTTTATTAATTGAACAGAAGTCAAACATTGAAAAGTTCTACATTTTGATTTCAGCACCGAAAAAAATATGTCTACTCTTTTCATGAGATATCTACCAACCTCGTTATGCTTTGGTCAGGCAACCAACGCGACGACAGTCTAAGTTATGTTGGTGAGGTTATTTTATCGTGAAAATGCATAAAATACATAAAATATAATGATATAGTCCTTACCTTTCTACCAGCTCCCGTTTCCTCCCCGAAACTCTGGCCCCTTTTTCTCTCAAAGCTTGCTTGAGCATAGGGATACCCCAAGCACCGTAGTTCTTATCGTTAGACGCCGCCATGTTTGTAAAAAGTAGGACCGCAACGAATCGTGCGCCCTCTATATTTAGGGGGAGACAATACCGTTAATACTGTGCGCAATGTATGCCATTCCAAATGATTGAAAATTTGGAGTTATCTCTCTTTGAACACTATGGCGATGTTACATTAACAGTAGACGTTTTACGAAAAAATAACTTCATCACAATTTAATTAATTTAATCAAAGATTGAAAAGAATTGTTTTATGGTATAATTTGTGTATTTTTCAATCTTATCAACATTCTCCCACTCTTCCTCTCTCTCTCTCTGTGATAGCTCTTTGAAAGTTAGCGGATTTCATATCTTAATATGCATGTAAATCTCGTGCAGCGGCTGCCTCTGTGTTTGACGTCAGTGGTCTTTGCATCGCAATCTATGACTAATTTTTAAAATATAGTGGGTTTTTTGTTTTATTATTATTATTTCGGCAATTTACCATCATAGGTTGTTGATGTTAATTTTGTAATCAGTTTGCTCACTCTGTGCAATATTCTAAAATTTGGTTTTGTTTTATTTATTCATTTCAATTTTACGTCTGTTGAGAGGCATCTTTTCTAAGGATATTGGCCGTGAAGACGGCCGCTTCACGGCCGTTTGTTGTTGCGCTGCTAAGCACAAGATGGCAGGGATGTCTAACCACCGAATCCGTAGAGGGTACGTCCTTGCCTTTTCAGGGCAAAGACAACGTCCATAGCAGTGACGGTCTTCCTCTTGGCATGTTCTGTGTAAGTGACAGCATCGCGAATGACGTTCTCTAGGAATACATCAGGACACCACGGGTCTCCTCATAGATGAGTCCAGAGATACGTTTGACTCCACCTCTGCGTGCAAGACGGCGTATGGCTGGTTTGGTGATGCCCTGGATGTTGTCTCTCAAGACTTTCCTGTGACTCTTAGCGCCCCCTTTTCCAAGCCCCTTTCGTCCTTTACCACGTCCAGACATTGTTTAACTCTCAGTTGATAATCTGCTGAAATGCAGTGAGCCGCCGAGAACGCGATTTATATAGCGCCAATTAACGACGCGCTAGAAAACAAGGCATCTTGAAAACTTCGGTAGTGCAATTTTTCACGTCCCGAAGGCAGACAGTTAGCCTCGTAATGATTGGTTCTCGCTCTGCGCACCTTGCAAGTTATACTTTTTCCAGCTGTTGTTAAGCCTTTATTTGCATAATTGCAGACATTTTAAGTTCGTTCTATATTATCATTATTTATGCCACATTTAATTAGGAGACACTTTTGTCTCATAGCTTTGGCTATGTGTGTATTTTCCTCCGAGTCAGTTAATGAAAAGTTAATTTAATATAATTTGTTTTAATGTTTTATATTTTAAACAGAACCGAAAACGGGGATAAAGCTTTCTTTCCTTATTCTTTAAGCTAAGGGCTCATCAGATTTTATACAGCATATAAACATGATAAAGTGTACAGAATAAATAGTATATACAAAAATACACGAAGGCTATAAATCTCAACAGTAATTACAAATTAGACTCTCGTAGATCTGTAGCTTAACTGGCTATATAAAAATTTTCACAAATTCGACAACTCTTTTACATTTTGACTACTCATCAAACTTACTACTCTAAATACATTAGGTTTGACTTAATAATACTTCTGAATGTACATACTTCTCAGATTTTCATAAAATGAACATTTTAATATGAAATGAAATTTATCTTCAATATCATAAGAGGAGCATAGTGAGCATATTCTTTGAGATCTAAGTGTATTATTATGTCTACCAGTTTCATTTTTGAATTGGTGGTTTCATAATCTAATCTTGGGGAGCATTCTCTTACATCTATCATCAAAAGGTTTTGTTAAATATCTTTGTAATACAAAATTATTTACAACGTACTGGTACAATCGAACAATATCATAATTTAGTCCCCCGAGTACATAGATTTATACATTTAAACACAAGAAAACTAAACTTTTTCTTTATGATAGGCAAGTGATCGAAATATTGGATTATATGATCAATTAAGTTGTAGGTTATAGTCATATCGATAATGAATGCACGTATGTCTATAACTTCTTTCATCATCCATTTGTGTGTGTGTGGGGGGGGGGGGGGTAACCATGTGACGTTTCTTTGCAATGGTTAGAGAAGTAAAATTATGATTATGCATGTGACATTTATCTTGCATGGCGCCTTTGTTAAGCTCGTGCTGCACGCTTTTATAACCGTCAATGTAGATTGGTAATTGATATGGGTACAGTTGACAGTCTAGTTTTGCTTGTTGAATTTACTCTTTTTTTTAAGTTTTTAACTGGCGTGTCTATGAAAATGTCTCTTTGCAAGTGATTTATATTGTTCCCTAGAATATACGTTTCTGGTGTGCTGTATTATGAAGGTATCTTTCCTTAAGAATTTTGGTGGCCGTGAAAACGGCCGTTATGTGTTTGTCTGAGACAAGAATAGGGGGTTTAAGCTCGTTCGCCGCGGATACGTCTAGCAAGCTGAATGTCCTTGGGCATGATGGTCACTCTCTTGGCGTGGATAGCACACAAGTTGGTGTCCTCGAAGAGTCCGACAAGGTAGGCCTCACTGGCTTCCTGAAGGGCCATGACGGCGGAACTCTGGAAACGCAGATCGGACTTGAAATCCTGGGCAATTTCACGCACTAAGCGCTGGAATGGGAGTTTCCTGATGAGCAACTCGGTGCTCTTTTGGTACCTCCTGATCTCACGGAGATGACAGTTCCTGGCCTGTATCTGTGTGGTTTCTTAACCCCACCGGTGGCCGGTGCACTCTTACGGGCTGCCTTGGTAGCCAGCTGTTTTCGTGGGGCTTTGCCTCCAGTAGATTTTCTTGCGGTCTGCTTGGTACGTGCCATCTTTTCTGAGTTCAGATCAAATGAATGAGTAGAACGACGTGTCAAGTATAGTTTTATACTGTTCTGTGACCTGCGGATCCGATCTAACATTGAAATCGCCGGCGCGTGTAGTAAGAATGTTTTCAATTGGTCCCTGTGTTATACAAGGCATCTTGTGATTAGCTAAGCACAGCGTGTTTCAATTGGTCTGTGCTCAAATCATTTCGATCCACATTTTGCACAGAATTTTGTAATTGTTTAAATCAAGGTATTATGACTGTTCATTTTTTGTTTTGTTTTTTTCTTTCTTTTTCTTTGTTTTTTTGTTTGTTTGTTTATTATTATTATTTTATTATATTTTATATAATTATCATCATTCTATTTTACAATTATCATTTTCTTGTTGAATGACCTGCTTGTCCCCACAGAGCTGTAGTTTTCATCCTAAAAATGTCTCATTAAATGTATCAACAAACAAAAACCTTTTTATTTAGTAAACTTAATGCTTTTATATAAACCATCATAAAGGATTTTATTCATTTCTATTAGGATTTCTAAGCTTTATTTAAGAATCAGTGTTTCATAAACGAGATTATAGAGATTGTATATGTAATTTGAATATTTAGTAAAATAGTTTTCACTGTGACAGGTGTGTGTCTTCTTCTTTTTTCTTCCACGACTTTTAAAGATATAACCTATGCTGCAGTTATAAGAACCTATTCAGGAGAAAGGAATTTTGTAAGCAGCTTTGTGTGTTTCATGTGTTATATATCTACAACATGAGAGGCTTGTGATCATGTACAGAGTGTCCAACAGATGCAGTAAATATCATTGCATTTCAAAAATAATTTTTAAGTGTCCTTGCACAAGTCATCATTTAATGTTCAAATTGATAAAAGAGCTAGCTTTGAATAAAGGAAATGAAAAACCATTAATAAAATTACTGCATGCACTGTTTGATAAAAATAGAATCATATCTGCATTTCATACATACATCTAGGAAATCATGCTCTCTGTCTTTAATATTATCATTATGAAATTTAAATAATAGACTCAGTCTCTCTCTCTTATACAGGAATATACACATTCAATTATTTTTATTTTGTTGTTGTTCAAGGACATGGTGCATTTGAAATTGTTTAACAAAATTAGAAATTGTGAAAAAAAAGACCGCGGATACGTCTAGCAAGCTGAATGTCCTTGGGCATGATGGTCACTCTCTTGGCGTGGATAGCACACAAGTTGGTGTCCTCGAAGAGTCCGACAAGGTAGGCCTCACTGGCTTCCTGAAGGACCATGACGGCGGAACTCTGGAAACGCAGATCGGACTTGAAATCCTGGGCAATTTCACGCACTAAGCGCTGGAATGGGAGTTTCCTGATGAGCAACTCGGTGCTCTTTTGGTACCTCCTGATCTCACGGAGAGTGACAGTTCCTGGCCTGTATCTGTGTGGTTTCTTAACCCCACCGGTGGCCGGTGCACTCTTACGGGCTGCCTTGGTAGCCAGCTGTTTTCGTGGGGCTTTGCCTCCAGTAGATTTTCTTGCGGTCTGCTTGGTACGTGCCATCTTTTCTGAGTTCAGATCAAATGAATGAGTAGAACGACGTGTCAAGTATAGTTTTATACTGTTCTGTGACCTGCCGGATCCGATCTAACATTGAAATCGCCGGCGCGTGTAGTAAGAATGTTTTCAATTGGTCCCTGTGTTATACAAGGCATCTTGTGATTAGCTAAGCACAGCGTGTTTCAATTGGTCTGTGCTCAAATCATTTCGATCCACATTTTGCACAGAATTTTGTAATTGTTTAAATCAAGGTATTATGACTGTTCATTTTTTGTTTTGTTTTTTTCTTTCTTTTTCTTTGTTTTTTTGTTTGTTTGTTTATTATTATTATTTTATTATATTTTATATAATTATCATCATTCTATTTTACAATTATCATTTTCTTGTTGAATGACCTGCTTGTCCCCACAGAGCTGTAGTTTTCATCCTAAAAATGTCTCATTAAATGTATCAACAAACAAAAACCTTTTTATTTAGTAAACTTAATGCTTTTATATAAACCATCATAAAGGATTTTATTCATTTCTATTAGGATTTCTAAGCTTTATTTAAGAATCAGTGTTTCATAAACGAGATTATAGAGATTGTATATGTAATTTGAATATTTAGTAAAATAGTTTTCACTGTGACAGGTGTGTGTCTTCTTCTTTTTTCTTCCACGACTTTTAAAGATATAACCTATGCTGCAGTTATAAGAACCTATTCAGGAGAAAGGAATTTTGTAAGCAGCTTTGTGTGTTTCATGTGTTATATATCTACAACATGAGAGGCTTGTGATCATGTACAGAGTGTCCAACAGATGCAGTAAATATCATTGCATTTCAAAAATAATTTTTAAGTGTCCTTGCACAAGTCATCATTTAATGTTCAAATTGATAAAAGAGCTAGCTTTGAATAAAGGAAATGAAAAACCATTAATAAAATTACTGCATGCACTGTTTGATAAAAATAGAATCATATCTGCATTTCATACATACATCTAGGAAATCATGCTCTCTGTCTTTAATATTATCATTATGAAATTTAAATAATAGACTCAGTCTCTCTCTCTTATACAGGAATATACACATTCAATTATTTTTATTTTGTTGTTGTTCAAGGACATGGTGCATTTGAAATTGTTTAACAAAATTAGAAATTGTGAAAAAAAAGACCGCGGATACGTCTAGCAAGCTGAATGTCCTTGGGCATGATGGTCACTCTCTTGGCGTGGATAGCACACAAGTTGGTGTCCTCGAAGAGTCCGACAAGGTAGGCCTCACTGGCTTCCTGAAGGACCATGACGGCGGAACTCTGGAAACGCAGATCGGACTTGAAATCCTGGGCAATTTCACGCACTAAGCGCTGGAATGGGAGTTTCCTGATGAGCAACTCGGTGCTCTTTTGGTACCTCCTGATCTCACGGAGAGTGACAGTTCCTGGCCTGTATCTGTGTGGTTTCTTAACCCCACCGGTGGCCGGTGCACTCTTACGGGCTGCCTTGGTAGCCAGCTGTTTTCGTGGGGCTTTGCCTCCAGTAGATTTTCTTGCGGTCTGCTTGGTACGTGCCATCTTTTCTGAGTTCAGATCAAATGAATGAGTAGAACGACGTGTCAAGTATAGTTTTATACTGTTCTGTGACCTGCCGGATCCGATCTAACATTGAAATCGCCGGCGCGTGTAGTAAGAATGTTTTCAATTGGTCCCTGTGTTATACAAGGCATCTTGTGATTAGCTAAGCACAGCGTGTTTCAATTGGTCTGTGCTCAAATCATTTCGATCCACATTTTGCACAGAATTTTGTAATTGTTTAAATCAAGGTATTATGACTGTTCATTTTTTGTTTTGTTTTTTTCTTTCTTTTTCTTTGTTTTTTTGTTTGTTTGTTTATTATTATTATTTTATTATATTTTATATAATTATCATCATTCTATTTTACAATTATCATTTTCTTGTTGAATGACCTGCTTGTCCCCACAGAGCTGTAGTTTTCATCCTAAAAATGTCTCATTAAATGTATCAACAAACAAAAACCTTTTTATTTAGTAAACTTAATGCTTTTATATAAACCATCATAAAGGATTTTATTCATTTCTATTAGGATTTCTAAGCTTTATTTAAGAATCAGTGTTTCATAAACGAGATTATAGAGATTGTATATGTAATTTGAATATTTAGTAAAATAGTTTTCACTGTGACAGGTGTGTGTCTTCTTCTTTTTTCTTCCACGACTTTTAAAGATATAACCTATCCTGCAGTTATAAGAACCTATTCAGGAGAAAGGAATTTTGTAAGCAGCTTTGTGTGTTTCATGTGTTATATATCTACAACCTGAGAGGCTTGTGATCATGTACAGAGTGTCCAACAGATGCAGTAAATATCATTGCATTTCAAAAATAATTCTTAAGTGTCCTTGCACAAGTCATCATTTAATGTTCAAATTGATAAAAGAGCTAGCTTTGAATAAAGGAAATGAAAAACCATTAATAAAATTACTATTATGTCTGCATGTTTGATAAAAATAGAATCATATCTGCATTTCATACATACATCTAGGAAATCATGCTCTCTGTCTTTAATATTATCATTATGAAATTTAAATAATAGACTCAGTCTCTCTCTCTCTATACAGGAATATACACATTCAATTATTTTTATTTTGTTGTTGTTCAAGAGGACATGGTGCATTTGAAATTGTTTAACAAAATTAGAAATTGTGAAAAAAAAAAGAAGAAAAGAAGTGAGAGATTACTGTGCATACATGTTGAAATATTTTCTAACGACTGTAACTGAGATATCTTTTCTGAAAATTTGGTAGCCCTGAAAAGGGCTTTTTTGTTAACTTGGATGCAGACTGACAGGGATGCCCAGACTGCTTATTTCTTTGCTGCTGCCTTCTTGGGTGTCTTGGTTTTCTTGGCTGCTGTTTTCTTAGGCGTCTTGACCTTCTTGGGTTTGGTTGCAGCCTTCTTTGGGGACTTGGGTGTCACCTTCTTCTTGGGAGATTTGGCTTTCTTGGGTCCGGCTGGTTTCTTGGCTGCTGCTGCCGCCTTCTTCTTAGGAGTCTTTGCCTTCTTCTCACCGGCGTGTGTCTTGGGTTTGGCAGCGGTCTTCTTAGGCTTAGCTGCCTTGGGTTTGGCAACCTTTTTGGCTTTAGGCTTCTTCTCGGTCTTGGGTTTTTCTCCAAGCTTGAAGGAGCCACTGGCGCCTGTCCCCTTAGCCTGCTTGAGAGCACCCTTTTTAACTCCATTCTTCAGGGCCATCTTCAGGTGAGCGTTGATGAAATTAGCATCGTTGCCCACTTTGTAGTTGGCCATGATGTACTTGAGAATGGCCTGTCTGGATGAGCCCCCGCGTTCCTTAGTTTAAGAAGTATTTTATTCATAATATACATAGAGTACAATATGAATATGGATTGAACAGCAGGCCAAGGGCCTATATTAGTTCTCTCCATTTGAGATCAAGGTACACATGGTACAATTAAATTACTGTACATATTTTAAGTTCAACAAAACATGTATTATATAATAAAGTAATATTAAGAGAATTATAAAGAATACATGGTTGAAGAAAAATTGAGGAGAAAAAATGCATAAAGAAAACAATAACATGATTTTAAAAGAAAAGAAAAAGAAAAAAAAATGATGGAAAGAAACAAACAAACAAAAAAATTAAGTAATAAGAATATGGAGAGGAAGGCTCAGACTAAAATCTTTTAGTGTTTTTTATAAAATTATGAACTTGGTCAAAGAATAACATATTTTCTCTAAGAGATAGGCAATCATAACCTGATAATACAATATTGACATCTCTTGGTATGTCATGGTCACTCATGTATGTAATTAAAATGTTCCTGGCAAAATTATAACATGGAAATTGAAAGAAAAAATGAACAGAGTCTTCAAAAAAATATCCACATTTTAAGCATTTAGGTGAATCAACTAAATTATGATTAAACAAGTCAGCATTAAAATTACTAATACTAGAGAAGTTTCTCAACTGACAGTGGAGTATATTTAATTTTCTTTGTCCATAGTTATATAATTTAGATTTTGTTTTGTCTTCAAGATTTTTATTTTGCATACACTGTTTAAACTTTGCTACACTTGTTACAGATTTTAAGCTATCTAGCAAATCATTCCATAATTTAATTGTAGATGGTAAAAAACTATTGTAGTATGCAACTGTTCTAGTGATTGGTAAGTGATACGAATTATTGCGTAACGCGTAATTATGTGAAACAGGTAGGCATTGATTGACCATTTCTTGCAAATATTCAGGTGTATAATCATTAAGTATTTTGTACATAAGAGTAAGCTTATGTTTAGTTCTTCTTTCACTAAGCGTTTGCCATCCTAATTCATTATACAATTTTTGTTTTGAAGAATTGAGCCTTAACCCAGTAATGATACGCCCAGCCTCTATTTGCACACACTCTAATAGATTACTCTGTTCCTGTGTGCAATGATCACATAATACATTTCCATATTCTAAAATAGGCCTTATAAAAGCAATATAAATACTAATAAGGGAATCTAAGGGAACCGCGTTCCTTCAGGGCTGCAACGGCAGCGCTGATCATGTCTATGTACTTGGGGTGTGCAGCAGGCACTTTAGGCTTTGTGGCCTTCTTCTTGGCTGGAGACTTGGCTGGAGCAACGGAATCTGCCATGACTATTTCGGGAGAATGGTTTACTTCTCGGGAACAGCTGGGAATGCAAATAACTCGGTCATTCGCACTTGCTGTTTTTGTTTGCACCAAGCGCGGACCCCCGAGAAAACATCCAGTCCGCCGAGGTCGATGTACGTTCATCTATCGTGTGTTTCAATAAGGGTAATTGCATCCGCCCTGCAACTAAGCAGATGGACCTGGCCGCAAAATATAAGCAGAGTCCTAACCTGCAGTCATCTCTTTAACACGTTATCTATTTACATTCTTAAATTCTTTCTTAATATTGTGCTCAAATTCAGGAAAATGGGCATCTGAACCCTTGTCTCTGAACTTCGTGGTATGCTAAAAGTTGAAAAATGTTCTTGAAACGACAATTATCCGTTACGATTTAATTACAAAAATTCAAAAGATTACTTTACAAATGCCTTTTGAATCTTCAAGTCCTGCAAATCTTATCGATTCGCCTTCAAACTGTGAGAAATCAACACAGAAAGTGTGCCAAACGTAAGCCAGTAGACGCATGAAAATAGAATGACATCGAGGGGAGCAAAAATTAACACGGGAAAAGAAAGAAAAAATGAAATAACGAGATGATTTACGTTTAATAAAAGGTTCGAATTTAGAATTGAATGTCCCAGTCTTACATGTAAACGGAAAATTGTTCTCCGTGAGTAAATAATATTCTATAACTTACAGCCTACATACATGCACATTCTTTGTTTTGTTGAATATTATTTTATTCAATAATCAATTTAGCCATAAAAAAAACACAAAGATTATATATTTAGAAAGCAGCAAAGAGACGAATTTTTATTTTCTTCTTCTTTTTATCCTCACCTGCATGGGGTATATCTGTTAAAATTATATAGTGTAGTCAGAAAAGATTTTATCACTTTTATTTATTCATTTTTATAAATATTACTATCATTAAACAAAATTCACATTTAAGATACACGTGTGCGTCTGATTTAGTTTATGTTGCGGAGGAGGAACGTCTTCTCTCTCTCTATTGTTCAGTAATTCTGAAAGATTTACATGTTACTTTAAATACATGCATTTATCTACACAAATTTATAAACATTGATCAATTTTTTAAAAGTCACCAATTCAAAACTCATTGATTTGAAGATTTTGCCGACGTTAACATATTCAATTATGACCCCATTTTATATTTGTTTTAAGAATAAAGGGAAATGGCGTAATTAATACGTTTTTAGATTCTGTGTCCAATTATTCCCTTAGAAATTACGCCGGATAATTTTTATCATTTCTCAAGGGAAACATTTTATAGGAGCAAGATTGATGTAATTTATATGATAACCTGTTAAAAAAAGTACTTATTAGTGTAGGGAATTTAATAATATAATTGTGGGCAATTATCACGAGTTCTTCCCGTTTGTATGTAAAGTGTGTTTTCTTAAACAACGGCAGTCCAGCCATGAGTTAATATGGAATTTTAATTCCATGATGTGACGGCATGTATTGTGTGTTTACTATTTCAATAAAATTATTCAAGTTTCGTTTCTTTGCGTCTGATCTTAGAGGCATCTTTTCGAAAAATTTGGGTGGCCGTGAAAACGGCCGTTTGGTATATACAGGTCGTACACAGACTTTTGACTTGCTGGCTGACTTCTGGGTCTTCTTAGGGAGGAGCACGGCCTGAATGTTGGGCAGGACACCGCCCTGGGCGATGGTCACACCGGACAGGAGTTTGTTCAATTCCTCGTCGTTGTGGATGGCCAGCTGCAGATGACGGGGAATGATTCTGGTCTTCTTGTTGTCGCGGGAGGCGTTGCCTGCCAACTCCAAGACTTCGGCGGCCAAGTATTCAAGAACGGCGGCCAGATACACAGGGGCTCCGGCTCCCACTCTCTCAGCGTAGTTGCCCTTCCTCAACAGACGGTGGATACGACCCACGGGAAACTGGAGTCCCGCACGGGATGATCGGCTCTTGGCCTTTCCCTTCACTTTGCCTCCTTTACCACGTCCTGACATCTTTGATCAGTTTTAATTAAGAGTAGTTCACGCTCAAAATTTCAAATCAACGAATAACTCTATATAAACACCCTTCGCCACTCTATTTAAACACGCAGGCGGATTGAACTGCCCAGCCAATCATCGCCATCGTATTTTCCACACTTTGCCGCTCGCCGAAGAATAGATGTTTTCTCGAGGGTTCGTAAAGCACTTATTATACGGTTATCCGCTGTCGTGATATATATAAGCCGCGAGGCTAGCATTGACACTCACTATTTCTAGCGGTTGATTTATTCTTATTTTATGAGCATTATGAACTCTTTCGTCAATGACATCTTTTAAAGAATCGCTGCCGAGGCATCCCGTCTGGCTCACTACAACAAGCGATCTACCATCACCAGTAGAGAGATCCAGACAGCTGTCCGTCTCCTTCTGCCCGGAGAACTGGCCACGCACGCTGTATCCGAGGGAACCAAGACCGTCCCCTTTACTTGAAGTGTTTCATTTAAATGGCAAATTTGGTTTTTAGATTAAAACGGCAAGATACACCATAAGTATGGAAATATGTTGCTTCACCTATCTTCAGAAGAGAGGGGATACTCTACATAACACATAATTATGAATATTTCAGTAAAACAAATAAATAGATACATTTTACACACAGGGGGAGGAGAACGAAGGGATGGGGAAGAGAACATTTTAAGGATGTCTATTAAAAACGACCCTAATTAAAATGAGGCTTTAGAATTGTAATATGCTGAGCAGTCTTACAATCAGACTTCAAAAACACTGCTGTGTTGACGTATTCCGAATATAGCAGAAATTTATATACATAAAAAATTATTTTATTTTCTTCACTAATTGCATGTACGTTATTTGGCAGAGAAAACATTATCTTATGAATATAATATGAAATATTTCTATGTCATTTCTCTCTCTCTCTCTCTCTCTGCTTGTCTACAGTAATGTGCTTTTATTCGCAATATTTATTGAACATCCTGTAACTATATGTGTATTAATTAACCTTGTATCTGTTGAGAGGGCTTATATAGGCTATGCCAGCTGCCCAATCCGTTTATGTAATTTTTTACATAATAAAATATGTTCAAATCAAAAAATTGTACATCATAATCGAGGGTGGGGTTTTCAGGTTTTACATTAATTTAAGGGTGAAAATGCAATAAAAACCAACACTTCTTGAATTTTATTTTATAAGCAGCTTTTGTGAAACGAAAGTCACCGTATTAAAATATTTCACTGAAAAATATGTATTATCATATATATAAATTTTATGTCGCTTTAACTTGCAAAAAAAAAAATGTTCTCATAGTATAGAAGTTTTCTGATTCACTGTGGAGTTTCATTTTACTGCATGATGCATGAACTACTCAGGCGAATTTATAGGGGCCTGTCCTGGCGAGTGGTCATTTCAATTCACAAGTACTGTGTATACTTTAGTTATTTTAGATCCGCCTCTAAGAGTTGGTTTAATTTCATACTTGATTTCATCTATCTCTGACCAATGCGTATAGTCCCACTTCTGGTAACGTGAGTAGTGTTCTCCTAGTCATTTATAATCCTGAGCAGATACTCGGCAATTGTCAGATGGTCCAAGCAGTCCATGAGAAAGGTATTGTTTCTTTTGGTAAATTTACAAATATTTGTTTGTATTTAACGTTCATATTACTAACCAACGTTGAAATGGGCTCAATAGTAACATCAAGCGAACAGTCGGACCAGGCTTAGGGCCAAGATTAAGTGGTCAATTTTAAGGTATGGCAGGATTGTGTAATGGAAATTGGCTGAAATTTATTACAAATTTCGATGTACCCTGGTAATAGAAAGTAATGTATAATTGGCCATATTGTAAATTACAAGTAATAATAATTTAATTTATTACTGTCCAAAAAGGCAAGTAATTAACAATTGAAAAAAATCCCCACCATCTCATAAATATTATTTAAGAAAGGTTAACTGATTTTTGGAGCTAATTTTCTGATAGAATTTCTTAAGGACCCTCTCTACACATCTGCAAAATGTTTTTGGCCATTGAGAAAAATATATTGTATAAAGGAGTTTATATTGAGCTTATTTATTTAATTTTCGATGTATGGTGCGTGGCATTTACCCCCGGGAAAAATGCTCAAAGACAACAGTATCAGTGAATAGAAATCACTGTGAAACTTCGATAGAGAAAATACATGTTAATAACACGTTCAGTTAATTTATCTTGGTCTTTTAAATATAGTTGAGAATACTTGAATTGATTACAAATTGGGTAATATTGCGTAAAGAACGAGGTCGCGTTTGATTGACATTCGGCAGGAATCTGGGCGTAATTGAAAATGAAAATATTATCGACATGTAACATGAAATTTTAACCTTTTTTATTTATCGGAAAATATATTTTCCCGAATTTGAGATTTGATTTGCTAAAAAATATCTTGAAAATTGGCCAGATCAGACATTTGGTACAAAATGGTACATTTTTAAACACGTTTTTCAAATTGTTTCTATCTCTGGGTCTTTTCTCCATGATTTTGAAACGTTATTTGTGTGTATTTTAATTCGAAGAAACGAATACACTTTTTAAGGAGGAATGCCACACCAAATTTTTATTTTATAGATCTGTGAGTCAATCTTTTTAAACAATGGTTTCAGCATTGAAAGGCCAACATACCAGCTTGCACTCGTCACCGCCCTTCGTCCAAATTACTCAGGATACACCATAATAAATATAGAATAACTATTACTTATTTGATATGAATTTTTTTTGTATTTTTTCAAAGAAAAAAATTATTTCATTCAAAATAAGTTGATTTTTTAAATAAAATTTTCGCTGTAAATGAATGCATCACATTAATATCTAATAAAATATGTGTAGAAAAGCCGTTTAGATATTAAATTTTTTTAAATAAAAAAAAATATTCAAAATAAAACAGAATTTGTGAATATTTTTTTAAATTTATGGTTAAAATTTTCTTAAAACCAGTCACAACTGGGGAAAACATGTTCCTTAATCATATTTATTAAAGAAATGAAACAAAATGGCCAAATTTTAGAGAAATTATTTTTTTTTTAAATTTTGGCCAATCCCGATCAAAATTAAACCGATCCCAACCATAATTGTATATTTATTGGAAATATCCACAAGATTTCCACAAGAACACTAGTCTGATTAAGTGTAATAAGGATTTAAACATTAATGAACATGACAATTAAATAGATTTCTTCATTGTAAATACATGAAGAGGCAGTGAATTAGCATTGTATTAATTTTGATAGGGATCAGTTTAATTTTGTTCGGGTTAGGTCCAAATATTAAAAAAAATAAATTTCTCTAAAATTTTTCAATTTCGTTTCAATTTTTTTTCAAAATATGATTGACAAACATATTGTCCTCAATTGTGACTTTTTTTTTATTGTGATTTTAACCATAGGTTTAAAAAATATTCACAAATAATGTGCTTAAATTTCATAAATATTTCCTTAAAAAAAAAATTAAAAATTCCAACCAGTCTTTCTTTACATATTTTATGAGATATTAATATGATACATTCATTTACAGCAAATTTTAACTCGAAAACATCTTTGTGGGATATAATTTATTTATTTTTTTTCATTTTCTTTGAAAAAATACAAAAAAATCATATAAAATAATCAAGAGCTAATATCGACCTTTTAATGCTGAAACCTTTGATGTAAAAGGATGACTCAAGGATCTATAAAGTAAAAAGTTGGTGTGGCATTCCACCTTAAAAAAATGGAGAGAAGACCCAGAGACAACAAAAAATGACCCCCCCCCCAAAAAAAATGTGTGCATGTGGTGCTTTTTTTTTGTCCTTTTAAAATCGTCTGTATGTTTGCAGCAGTGATACAGTAGCTTAGTAAGTTGGGCTACCTGTTGAGCGCGCTCTAAGTGAAAAATTTTTGGTTCGAGCCTGGCATAGGGCGTTAATTTTTTTTTATTCAAACAACCATTTATTTGTCAGCTTCGTTTTATATACTGATTTATTAAAATTTTGAATTAAATAAACTTTGGTTCTGTTTGGTTCTCGAGCAAAATCAATTCCAGTCTTCTATTCTATAATGTACACGTATCATGCATCAATGCATTAAATATTTTAGGTGTTTATTTTTTGTGAAACATTAATATGTTCTAGTACCCCTAAGAAAAACGGACATAAATGATACTATCTCACAAAGTCTTTCAAACTAAATGAAAAAAAAACCTATGGACGTGTTTGTTAAACCATAATGTTTCATACACGATTCCTGCACATCACACGCCAGATGCGCCCATATTCTTTCTATTTTGTAGAATTGAGATCTAAGGGCAGATCACTCTAACCGCAGAAAAATACCATAGAATCAGAACTTTTTAGTGTGCAGTTTAGAGAGGGTTCTTAAAAAGAATTTTAACAAAGTTATATTACCTTTTTAAGTAAATTGCTTATCAAATATCACCCTATTTTATTTTCTTTAAAACTTTTAAATCAAACAAGCAAATTAAAGAATTATGGTCCCCCGCTTTCGGTATCTTTGTGGGCAAGATATCATTTTTAGGGTCAAGGTCAATAGGTAAAAGTTTTTGGTATCCCATGAAAGGTCTTGCCATAAAGAATACATATATTTAAAATATGAACGTCCTAGTTTCTACCGTTCAAAAGTTGTGACCAAGCTTAACGTTTTTAAAAAGTAGTTAAAACTCCAAGTTCAAGGTCAAAGGGTCAAAGTTCTTGGCATGCAATGAAAGGTCTTTTAACAAGGATTACATACGTGAAGTACGAAAGCCCTAGCCCTTACCGTTTAAACGTTATGGTCAAGGTTAAAGCTTTTTCAGAAGTACGTTAATTTCCAAGGTCAAGGTCCAAAGGTCAAAGTTGTTGGTATCCAATGAAAGGTATTGTTTAGAAAAACACATGTGTGAAATATAAAAGTCCTTGTATCTACCGTTCAAAAGTTGTGACCAAGGTTATACTTTTTAAAAAGTAGTTAAAACTCCAAGGTCAAGGTCAAAAGGTCAAAGTTCTTGGTATCCAATGAAAGGTCTTCTTACAAGAATAACATATGTGAAGTAATAAAGCCGTAGCCTTTATCGTTCAAAAATTATGGTCAAGGATATAGTTTT